>NC_091366.1:2173276-2473276 GCF_038502225.1 Cherax quadricarinatus
CTGGTTGTAATACTAGACTGATTTGTGTTCAGAAAAATTAGGTTATGTTGACAGGTGTTTGTGCAGGTGTGTGGGAAGGAGGTCATGTGTGTGAGAGTGCAGGTGTGTTAGAGGGTGCAAGTGTGTGGGAGGAGAAGCATGAGTGTTGGAGGTGCAGGTGTGTGAAAGGAGGTGCAGGTGTGTGGGAGGATGTGCAGGTGTGTGAGAGAGAGAGTGCAAGTGTGTGGGAGGAGGAGCAGGTGTGTGGGAGGAGGAGCAAGTCTGGAAGGTGTGTTTGCACATTTGGATTCTTAGCACTACAGAAGCAGTGGAGATGTTGAGACGATGTAGTCAGGCCATCACCGTCGTTGAGGTGGTCAGTCCCTCACTCAGACCGAGGGACTGACCACCTCTAAACTACATCTTCGAGAGTGATGGACTGATTACATCTCGGCATATCCACTGCTTCTGCTGCCTCCTCTGTATGTGACTGAAGAAGCCTACTGTGTAGGCGAAACGTTTCGCAATAATTAACGGTTGCATATGTGAGCCTGGCCCATGGCCGGGCTCAGAGAGTAGATAAACCCTCGAAACTCTTCAAAGTTACATCGGCCGTCTCCCACCAAGGCAGGGTGGCCCGAAAAAGAAAAACTTTCACCATCATTCACTCCATCACTGTCTTGCCAGAGGCGCGCTTACACTACAGTTACAAAACTGCAACATTAATACTCCTGTGTCTTATCCTCGTTAAAGATTATACGTCATTATCACGTGTTCTCTATTCCTTCCTTTACTCTAAGATTGTCTGGTTCACCCTTTCTTTCAACCATTCCTTATAGGTCTGTTTTTCTCAGCTTTGCGACTAGTCTCGTTGTGAATCTTTGGATTCTTTCCAGCTTGTGGGCGTGGTCAGCTAGGTGGGCACAGTCCCCATGTTGACCTGGTTGACCAGGCTAGTACCATACGAGCCTGGCCTATGGCCGGGCTCCGGGAGTAAAAAGACTGGAAACTCATCAAAAGTATATCAGAGGTGTGTGTTGTGCTTTGTTTAGTCTGGAGTCTTAGTAATTTACATCTATATTACTGTGTCAGGAATCAGGACAAGTGCTTTCTGGGTCTTAGTCATTATGATAACCCACAGCTGGAGCTTGTGGTCATCTGACCGAGACCTTCTGCTGGCTTACCCCTCCACCCTACTTATAAAAATTATGGTATGGTTATAACTATATATTTTTACTCAGACGAGGTTCATTAAGACTGCTCACCGCCGGTCAAGCTTCTTGCAACTCTTAATAATATTTAAAGTGTTGATACACTAAGAGATATGTACATCCCAGTGTAAGGCTTCGGTCTGGAGTTTTATGACTCTGATCGCGGGTTCGAACCCCGCCCGTGGTATGGTTTATTCTAGTGTATATACAGTGAGATATACACTTCACTCTGTATAGATATACAGTACGTCACTCTGTAGAGAAATACAGCTGTGGGTGTGTAGTATACATGCTGTAAGGTCACAGTAAACAGGTGATATAATATGCAAAATAACCACTATGAAAATACTCAATTTCCACATTATGAGTTCCTTGATAATGTGAAAAAACACGAAATTGCTTGAAAATCTTCTATTTTTGACAGTGGTTACTTTTTTTTTTGAATCAATAACAACACTGCGACTAGCCGAGGATTCGAACCCATGTCGTTTTGGCCCATCTCAGGGTGAGCGAAAATCACACATCAGGCAGGCGAAAACGACATGGGTTCGAATCCTCGACTAGTCGCAGTGTTGTTATTGATATATACATATATATATCTATATATCTATATATATATATATATATATATATATATATATATTATATATATATATATATATATATATATATATATATATATATATATATATATATATATATATATATATATATATATATATATTTTCAACAAGTCGGCCGTCTCCCACCGAGGCAGGGTGACCCAAAAAAGAAAGAAAATCCCCAAAAAGAAAATACTTTCATCATCATTCAACACTTTCACCACACTCGCACATTATCACTGCTTTTGCAGAGGTGTTCAGAATACAACAGTTTAGAAGCATATACGTATAAAGATACACAACATATCCCTCCAAACTGCCAATATCCCAAACCCCTCCTTTAAAGTGCAGGCATTGTACTTCCCATTTCCAGGACTCAAGTCTGACTATATGAAAATAACCGGTTTCCCTGAATCCCTTCACTAAATATTACCCTGCTCACACTCCAACAGATCGTCAGGTCCCAAGTATCATTCGTCTCCATTCACTCCTATCTAACACGCTCATGCACGCTTGCTGGAAGTCCAAGCCCCTCGCCCACAAAACCTCCTTTACCCCCTCTTTCCAACCCTTTCGAGGACGACCCCTACCCCTCTTTCCTTCCCCTATAGATTTATATGCTTTTCATGTCATTCTACTTTGATCCATTCTCTCTAAATGACCAAACCACCTCAACAACCCCTCTTCTGCCCTCTGACTAATACTTTTATTAACTCCACACCTTCTCCTAATTTCCACACTCCGAATTTTCTGCATAATATTTACACCACACATTGCCCTTAGACAGGACATCTCCGCTGCCTCCAACCGTCTCCTCGCTGCTGCATTTACCACCCAAGCTTCACACCCATATAAGAGTGTTGGTACTACTATACTTTCATACATTCCCTTCTTTGCCTCCATAGATAACGTTTTTTGACTCCACATATACCTCAATGCACCACTCACCTTTTTTCCCTCATCAATTCTATGATTAACCTCATCCTTCATAAATCCATCCGCCGACACGTCAACTCCCAAGTATCTGAAAACATTCGCTTCTTCCATACTCCTCCTCCCCAATTTGATATCCAATTTTTCTTTATCTAAATCATTTGATACCCTCATCACCTTACTCTTTTCTATGTTCACTTTCAACTTTCTACCTTTACACACATTCTCAAACTCATCCACTAACCTTTGCAATTTTTCTTTAGAATCTCCCATAAGCACAGTATCATCAGCAAAAAGTAACACACACACACACACACACACACACACACATATATATATATATATATATATATATATATATATATATATATATGTGTGTGTGTGTGTGTGTGTGTGTGTGTGTGTGTGTGTGTGTGTGTGTGTGTGTGTGTGTGTGTGTGTGTGTGTGTGACCTTGTGAGGTAGGAAGCTGGCTTAGCACTAACGAGTGTTGCCTGCAGACTGCCCATTAGTGATCAGATAAGGTGAGGTGCCAGGTTACCTGAGGCAGTCCACCTGGCTTTCTCTCTGTCTCTTTCTCTGTCTCTCTCTCTCTCTCTCTCTCTCTCTCTCTCTCTCTCTCTCTCTCTCTCTCTCTCTCTCTCTCTCTCTCTCTCTCTTCACTAGCATCAAGGGGAGAATTACTCTTGCTGAGGTCAAAGCTGACTGCCTTGCTGTACTCTGGCACAGTAAGCATGTATGTACTCTTGCTGGTTTTCAACGTTGTTGAAAATAAACAGATCGCATATTCCTTACTTGTGTCTGTTGTTGTAAATGGAAATGTGGCTGTAAATTGGTTACAAAGATGAGATATAGACGGGGTGAAGTCGCCTGTAGCTGCGGGTGTGGGGGTCCATATCTTTGGAGAAGTTATTGTAATTATATCAGGGAAGAGTACCGAGATTTCCCCTTGAGGCTGACTGAATATTCTGCCTTCTAGGTGACAGAGACAGGATGTTCCAGAGATGGGACACAGCAACAAGGTGTCACAATTGGTAGTTGAAGACTCAGATGAATCACAGGAATGTTAGGAAGTATTTCTTCAGTCATAGAGTTGTCAGGAAGTGGAATAGTCTGGGAAGTGACGTAGTGGAGGCAGGAACCATACATAGTTTGAAGAAGATGTATGATAAAGCTCATGGAACAGAGAGAGGACCTAGTAGCGACCATTAAAAGGCGGGACCAGGAGCTGTGATGCAGCCTCTTCAAGCACAATTAGGTGAGTACACACACACACACACACACACACATGGAAGACAGCAAATGTAGTCCCAATCTTTAAAAAAGGAGACAGACATGAAGCATTAAACTACAGACCAGTGTCACTGACATGTATGCAAAATCGTGGAGAAGATTATCAGGAGAAGAGTGGTGGAACACCTAGAAAGGAACGATCTCATCAACAGCAGCCAACATGGTTTCAGGGACGGGAAATCCTGTGTCACAAACCTACTGGAGTTCTATGACATGGTGACAGCAGTAAGACAAGAGAGAGAGGGGTGGGTGGATTGCATATTCTTGGACTGCAAGAAGGCGTTTGACACAGTTCCACACAAGAGATTGGTGCAAAAACTGGAGGACCAAGCAGGGATAACAGGGAAGGCACTACAATGGATAAGGGAATACTTGCCAGGAAGACAGCAGCGAGTCATGGTACGTGGCGAGGTGTCAGAGTAGGCACCTGTGACCAGCGGGGTCCCACAGGGGTCAGTCCTAGGACCAGTGCTGTTTCTGGTATTTGTGAACAACATGACGGAAGGAATAAACTCCGAGGTGTCCCTGTTTGCAGATGACGTGAAGTTGATGAGAAGAATTCACTCGATCGAAGACCAGGCAGAACTACAAAGGGATCTGGACAATCTGCAGACCTGGTCCAGCAATTGGCTCCTGGAGTTCAATCCCACCAAGTGCAAAGTCATGAAGATTGGGGAAGGGCAAAGAAGACCGCAGACGGAGTACAGTCTAGGGGGCCAGAGACTACAAACCTCACTCAAGGAAAAAGATCTTGGGGTGAGTATAACACCAGGCACATCTCCTGAAGCGCACATCAACCAAATAACTGCTGCAGCATATGGGCGCCTAGCAAACCTCAGAACAGCATTCCGACATCTTAATAAGGAATCGTTCAGGACCCTGTACACCGTGTACGTTAGGCCCATATTGGAGTATGCGGCACCAGTTTGGAACCCACACCTAGCCAAGCACGTGAAGAAACTAGAGAAAGTGCAAAGGTTTGCAACAAGACTAGTCCCAGAGCTAAGTGGTATGTCCTACGAGGAGAGGTTAAGGGAAATCAACCTGACGACACTGGAGGACAGGAGAGATAGGGGGGACATGATAACGGCATACAAAATACTGAGAGGAATTGACAAGGTGGACAAAGACAGGATGTTCCAGAGATTGGACACAGTAACAAGGGGACACAGTTGGAAGCTGAAGACACAGATGAATCACAGGGATGTTAGGAAGTATTTCTTCAGCCACAGAGTAGTCAGTAAGTGGAATAGTTTGGGAAGCGATGTAATGGAGGCAGGATCCATACATAGCTTTAAGCAGAGGTATGATAAAGCTCACGGCTCAGGGAGAGTGACCTAGTAGCGATGAGTGAAGAGGCGGGGCCAGGAGCTCGGACTCGACCCCCGCAACCTCAACTAGGTGAGTACACACACACACACACACACACACAGTGTACATTGTTTTATTGTTTTGCAAGAGTATTACTGCAAGTGAAGTACCTCAGTGATTTCGGGTGTCAACGCCCCCGCGGTCCGGTCCCTAACCAGGATTCAGTGGATCAGGGTCCTGATCAATCAGGCTGTTACAGCTGGTCGCACGTAGTTCAGCGCGCGACCAGCTGAAGTAGTTACAGCTGTAGCAGGATAGTGCCTAGGTTGTAGGTGTGACTTCCGGTACACAGCCAAAGTTGGCACCTCTCTCTCTCTCTCTCTCTCTCTCTCTCTCTCTCTCTCTCTCTCTCTCTCTCTCTCCTGCTAGGTGAACATGAACAGCAGGTGTCTTAAGGAAACACGTCCTAATGTTTTTACCCCTACCGGGGATCAAACCCCGGACCTCAGTGTGTGAGCTGAATGAGCCACCAATCGCTTTCATAATTTCTCATATTATCAAGGATAATAAAAATGTGACAAATCACGAAATCGCTTGGAATTTCACTGTTGTTTCACTGTAGTTATTTTGCATATTGTAATATGACCTGTTTAATGTGATCTTACGTCGCAGTGTTATGTTTATGGGGAAGCACTCAACCCATAGGTGTCATACAGCACTTGAGCAATGGGAGAGGATCTTGTTTGATTCAAGGGAGGCGATGGTTTCTCTAATACCTTGGATCAAGAGGGCTTCGCCAGTATCACCCCTCAAGGAAAGTTCCTTGATGTTGGTGAGGGGCTCTTGATTTAGGGAATTGGATTTGTGCTCCAGTTCCCCGAATTAAGCCTGAATGCCTTCCACATCCCCCCCCCAGGCGCTGTATAATCCTCTGGGTTTAGCGCTTCCCCCTTGATTATAATAATAATAATAATAATAATAATTCGCCAGTATCAAGGCACCTTGACGGTTGCAGTTTATAGTGTTAAATCTTAGTTACCCATTAAATTAACTTTCATGCACATTTTCTGTCATATAGTTCATAGAAAACGACACCGGACGAACAATGGTAAACTTTTATAAGATGGTATTAGTTGCGAACTGCGAATTACCGATGTAAATTTATTCCAATTAATCAAATTTTCAAAGATAAATAATGAACAACTTATGGCATACATAACTTGTATGACCGACATAAAATGGTGAACCAGCATGACATTATTTAATTAAATCATGAATAGTAATATCGCAGTTATGGTTGTCCTGTACAAGAAAGGTATACAATACCGACAAGATGAAAACTGAGACACATGTGCATATGTGTCTCAGTTTTCGTCTTGTCGGTATTGTATACCATTATTGTACAACTTGTCAGACACTGCAACATCATGGAATCATGGTTCAGAGGACATCGACATGACCTTCTTCACGGCTTCTACAACTTACCCATCCCTTTGGGTAGGACCTACTTCCACTGGGGAATCCCGCCTACTAGTGACTATGCCCTCGTCTGCTACCTGTCCCATTCCACCTGACGTTAGTATATTAGCACCAGCTTCCTTTCCTGTGCTCCAGAATCTCCACGACTACGGTGCTCTTCACACCAACTCCAAGGCTGAGGGACTGATTACCTCATCTTTTGTATATAGCTCTACTGTCTTCTAATTATGTCCTCGAATCTGTATTGATAAAGTCACTGGATGACAAAACGTCTAAAATAAAGATACCCAGATATTGCGCGTTTGTCTCAGTTTATGATTGTTCTGTCTGTGGTATTTTAAATTAATTTTTCTTGTATGATACTGTTGTATGCAGCACTGGTCGTGTCTCATCCCTGGTCAGTATGGTGGTCACCAGTGTTGTATGATATTGTATGCAGCACTGGTCGTGTCTCATCCCTGGTCAGTATGGTGGTCACCAGTGTTGTATGATATTGTTGTATGCAGCACTGGTCGTGTCTCATCCCTGGTCAGTATGGTGGTCACCAGTGTTGTATGATATTGTATGCAGCACTGGTCGTGTCTCATCCCTGGTCAGTATGGTGGTCACCAGTGTTGTATGATATTGTTGTATGCAGCACTGGTCGTGTCTCATCCCTGGTCAGTATGGTGGTCACCAGTGTTGTATAATATTGTATGCAGCACTGGTCGTGTCTCATCCCTGGTCAGTATGGTGGTCACCAGTGTTGTATGATATTGTTGTATGCAGCACTGGTCGTGTCTCATCCCTGGTCAGTATGGTGGTCACCAGTGTTGTATGATATTGTTGTATGCAGCACTGGTCGTGTCTCATCCCTGGTCAGTATGGTGGTCACCAGTGTTGTATGATATTATTGTATGCAGCACTGGTCGTGTCTCTTCCCTGGTCAGTATGGTGGTCACCAGTGTTGTATGATATTGTATGGAACACTGTGTCTGTCCCGCACTTTGATAATATGGTATAATAATAATAGTCAGTACATGATACGACTTATACAGACCATAGATAACATCAGTGATATACTATATAGAAAATCCCTTGTTATGTTGAGCATTTCGGACCACTTAGGTTAATTTTGTTCCCAGGATGCGACTCACACCAGTTGACTAACACCCAGGTGCCTACTTACTGCTAGGTGAACAGTGACATCAGGTGTCTTAAGGAAACACACCCAGTGTTACCAGCCGTACCAGGGATCAAACCAAGGACTTTCATATGTAAGCTAAGACAGTATCCCCATATACTGCTGGTTTGCATATATAATAATATCTATAATTTTTAAAGGAATTGGATTATATTGAGAACATGTATTATTTACTATAGTTACTACTTAATATTCATCTCCCAGTTTCTGTATCGCTGCAGTAATAAGAAAACGGGATTTTATTGACCGGGAGAAGGTAAACTAATGTGATTAATATATACAAATACAAGTAATTTGTTTCTTTTTTTGCAGTATATAGGTATTGTAGTTTACCTGTAATAAAATATTGCTCAGAATTGTCCTCAGAGATTTGTTAAGGGTCACGTCAGTTCCCCTGTATTCTAATAATGTTAATTTTTCCCTATTGTCTACCTTGTCCATAGTTATTATCGTATTTGCTTTGTCTGCTTTCGTACGGTGAAGTCCAGGATCTTTCCTTAATTCATGGTATAACTTAACAAATCTTTGTGTAGCTGTGCTCAGACCTCTGCTACATAGTCCATCACTCTTGAAGACGTAGTTTTGAGGTGGTCAGTCCCTCAGCCTGGAGAAGTTTGAGGTGGTCAGTCCCTCAGCCTGGAGAAGAGTTGTGCTCCACAGTCTGGAACAATGTGAGGTTGAACCAACAGTATGGAGATATATGTCCCCATACTGTTGGGTTAACTTCATATTATGTAGGTAAAACGATTCTGAATAAAGACACCTAACCCTTGCACATGTGTCTTACTTATCAACCTGTCGGTATTGTGTACCATTTTAGTATTTACGATAATTAATATTGGTTTGTGTTGTTGACAGATTTGTCGCGGGCCAAGCGTAACCTGAGCCACAACCTTCAACGCTTCAAGTTTGAATGTATCGGTAACAGCCAGACAGATGACGAAATTGTCATCGGTGGATCACTCAGAGAGTTCGCCAAGATTATCGACATGGTGGAGGATGAGAGAGAGAGAATGGTAGGTACCACAACCCAGTAATAATACTTTTATTTACTACATGTACAAGGTATACAGCCCTAACTGACATACTATTGTATAGAAAGCCACTTGTTATGCAGAGCATTTCCCGCAAATTAGGTCACTTTTGTCCCAGGATGCGACCCACACCAGTCCACTAACTCCCAGATACCCAGTTTACTGATGGGTGAACATAGACAACCGGTGTAAAGAAACACTCCCAATGTTTCTACCCTCGCTGGGAATCGATCCCAGACCCTCGCCATGTGAAGCGAGAGCCTTAGCCACCGGGCCACGGACATCGTATTAACTGATACAAGATACATCGGTGTACTGTTATAGTGGTAGTACCTATCTGAGTGAGAGCTGGTGAGCTAGTACCAGATCATGAGTGTATATTGGGTGAGGGGGAGGAAGGAGAGTATGGAGAAGAAATAGACGTGAGAGGAAGAGAGATAGGAGTGAATAAAGGTGGGAGTGTAAGGAACATGGAAGAGATTGTGTGAGGGATAGATGGGGGGATGGAGAGGAAATTGAGAGAGTGTGACAAGGAGGGAAGTGCATGTAGATTGTTTTTTTTATAAGTTAGCAAAATTAGGTACATCTATGCTGAGGTGCTTCACTATAGTTGCCGAGTGTAAACGAAAGGCAGCCATGTTTCCCTGTCTGCCTGAGTTGACAGACATTGAATGGCAGTCAGGTCAAGCTTAAAGACCAGACGTCTGGAAACCCATTATTCTCGTGTGTGTGTGTGTGTGTGTGTGTGTGTGTGTGTGTGTACTCACCAAGTTGTGGTTGCAGGGGTCGATTCATAGCTCCTGGCCCCCCGCCTCTTCACTGGCCGCTACTAGGTCACTCTCCCTGAACCGTGAGCCTTATCATACCTCTACTTAAAGCTATGTATGTGTGTGTGTGTACTCACCTAATTGTACTCACCTAATTGTGGTTGCAGGGGTCGAAACTCAGCTCCTGGCCCCGCCTCTTCACTGATCGCTACTAGGTCCTCTCCCTCTCTGCTTCCTGTATGTGTGTGTGTGTGTGTGTGTGTGTATAATTTTAGTTTAGTAATAAGTGGGACAGAGTGTAATTATTTTTGTATATATTATAATATATGATCTTATTGTTTGTAAAGCTGAGTATATGTTTTGTGTGTCAGCTGGAGCGGTCCTATGAGCAGATCATACAACCGCTGGAGAGTTTCCGTAAGGAGGCCATAGGTGGCGCTAAGGAAGGCAGGAAGAAGTTTGAGAAGCAGACGCAGAAGTTTTGTCAGTCTCAGGAGCGCTACCTTAACCTCTCTACTAAGAAGGACGGCCAGGTTCTGCAGGAGGTCAGTCATATTGTATTGTAGTTCTTATAATGTTGCTATTATTACGACCATGATAGTACGACCAGGTGCTGTTATTACGAGCATCACAGTACAACCAGGTGCTGTTATTACGACCATGATAGTACGACCAGGTTCTGCAGGAGGTCAGTCATATTGCAGTTGTTATAATGTTGCTGTTATTACGACCATGATAGTACGACCAGGTGCTGTTATTACGACCATGATAGTACGACCAGGTTCTGCAGGAGGTCAGTCATATTGCAGTTGTTATAATGTTGCTGTTATTACGACCATGATAGTACGACCAGGTGCTGTTATTACGACCATGATAGTACGACCAGGTTCTGCAGGAGGTCAGTCATATTGTAGTTGTTATAATGTTGCTGTTATTACGACCATGATAGTACGACCAGGTGCTGTTATTACGACCATGATAGTACGACCAGGTTCTGTTATTACGAGCATCACAGTACGACCAGGTGCTGTTATTACGACCATGATAGTACGACCAGGTGCTGTTATTACGAGCATCACAGTACGACCAGGTGCTGTTATTACGAGCATCACAGTACAACCAGGTTCTGTTATTACGACCATCACAGTACAACCAGGTGCTGTTATTACGACCATCACAGTACAACCAGGTGTTGTTATTACGAGCATCACAGTACAACCAGGTTCTGTTATTACGACCATCACAGTACAACCAGGTGCTGTTATTACGACCATCACAGTACAACCAGGTGCTGTTATTACGAGCATCACAGTACAACCAGGTGTTGTTATTACGAGCATCACAGTACGACCAGGTGCTGTTATTACGAGCATCACAGTACGACCAGGTGTTGTTATTACGACCATCACAGTACAACCAGGTTCTGTTATTACGACCATCACAGTACAACCAGGTGCTGTTATTACGACCATCACAGTACAACCAGGTGCTGTTATTACGAGCATCACAGTACAACCAGGTGCTGTTATTACGACCATCACAGTACGACCAGGTGCTGTTTTTACGACCATCACATTACAACCAGGTGCTGTTATGACGACCATCACAGTACAACCAAGTGCTGTTATTACGACCATCACAGTACAACCAGGTGCTTTTATTACGACCATCACAGTACGACCAGGTGCTTTTATTACGACCATCACAGTACAACCAGGTGCTGTTATTACGACCATCACAGTACAACCAGGTGCTGTTATTACGACCATCACAGTACGACCAGGTGCTGTTATTACGAGCATCACAGTACAACCAGGTGCTGTTATTACGACCATGATAGTACGACCAGGTGCTGTTATTACGAGCATCACAGTACAACCAGGTGCTGTTATTACGACCATCACAGTACGACCAGGTGCTGTTATTACGACCATCACAGTACAACCAGGTGCTGTTATTACGACCATCACAGTACAACCAGGTGCTGTTATTACGACCATCACAGTACAACCAGGTGTTGTTATTACGACCACAGTACAACCAGGTGCTGTTATTACGACCATCACAGTACAACCAGGTGCTGTTATTACGACCATCACAGTACAACCAGGTGCTGTTATTACGACCATCACAGTACAACCAGGTGCTGTTATTACGATCATCACAGTACAACTAGGTGCTGTTATTACGACCATCACAGTACAACCTGGTGCTGTTATTACGACCATCACAGTACAACCAGGTGCTGTTATTACGGCCATCACAGTACAACCAGGTGCTGTTATTACGACCATCACAGTACAACCAGGTGCTGTTATTACGACCATCACAGTACAACCAGGTGCTGTTATTACGACCATCACAGTACAACCAGGTGCTGTTATTACGACCATCACAGTACAACCAGGTGCTGTTATTACGACCATCACAGTACAACCAGGTTCTGTTATTACGACCATCACAGTACAACCAGGTGCTGTTATTACGACCATCACGGTACAACCAGGTGCTGTTATTACGAGCATCACAGTACAACCAGGTGCTGTTATTACGACCATCACAGTACAACCAGGTACTGTTATTACGACCATCACATTACAACCAGGTGCTGTTATTACGACCATC
The DNA here is from genome assembly GCF_038502225.1 of Cherax quadricarinatus. Classification (NCBI taxonomy): domain Eukaryota; kingdom Metazoa; phylum Arthropoda; class Malacostraca; order Decapoda; family Parastacidae; genus Cherax; species Cherax quadricarinatus. Next base: position 2,185,693 of record NC_091366.1, read on the forward strand.
ACAGGACAACCAGGTGCTGTTATTACGACCATAACAGTACAACCAGGTGCTGTTATTACGACCATCACAGTACAACCAGGTGCTGTTATTACGAGCATCACAGTACAACCAGGCACTGTTATTACGACCATCACAGTACAACCAGGTGTTGTTATTACGACCATCACAGTACAACCAGGTACTGTTATTACGACCATCACATTACAACCAGGTGCTGTTATTACGACCATCACAGTACAACCAGGTGCTGTTATTACGAGCATCACAGTACGACCAGGTGCTGTTATTACGAGCATCACAGTACGACCAGGTGCTGTTATTACGACCATCACAGTACAACCAGGTGTTGTTATTACGACCATCACAGTACAACCAGGTGCTGTTATTACGAGCATCACAGTACGACCAGGTGCTGTTATTACGAGCATCACAGTACAACCAGGTGCTGTTATTACGAGCATCACAGTACAACCAGGTGCTGTTATTACGACCATCACATTACAACCAGGTACTGTTATTACGAGCATCACAGTACGACCAGGTGCTGTTATTACGAGCATCACAGTACAACCAGGTTCTGTTATTACGACCATCACAGTACAACCAGGTGCTGTTATTACGAGCATCACAGTACAACCAGGTGCTGTTATTACGACCATCACAGTACAACCAGGTGCTGTTATTACGACCATCACATTACAACCAGGTGCTGTTATTACGACCATCACAGTACGACCAGGTGCTGTTATTACGAGCATCACAGTACGACCAGGTGCTGTTATTACGACCATCACAGTACAACCAGGCGCTGTTATTACGACCATCACAGTACAACCAGGTGTTGTTATTACGACCATCACAGTACAACCAGGTACTGTTATTACGACCATCACATTACAACCAGGTGCTGTCATTACGACCATCACAGTACAACCAGGTGCTGTTATTACGAGCATCACAGTACGACCAGGTGCTGTTATTACGAGCATCACAGTACAACCAGGTGCTGTTATTACGACCATCACAGTACAACCAGGTGTTGTTATTACGACCATCACAGTACAACCAGGTGCTGTTATTACGAGCATCACAGTACAACCAGGTGCTGTTATTACGACCATCACAGTACAACCAGGTGTTGTTATTACGACCATCACAGTACAACCAGGTGCTGTTATTACGACCATAACAGTACAACCAGGTGCTGTTATTACGACCATCACAGTACAACCAGGTGCTGTTATTACGAGCATCACAGTACGACCAGGTGCTGTTATTACGAGCATCACAGTACAACCAGGTGCTGTTATTACGACCATCACAGTACAACCAGGTGCTGTTATTACGACCATAACAGTACAACCAGGTGCTGTTATTACGAGCATCACAGTACGACCAGGTGCTGTTATTACGACCATCACAGTACGACCAGGTGCTGTTATTACGACCATCACAGTACAACCAGGTGCTGTTATTACGACCATCACAGTACAACCAGGTGCTGTTATTACGAGCATCACAGTACAACCAGGTGCTGTTATTACGACCATCACAGTACGACCAGGTGCTGTTATTACGACCATCACAGTACAACCAGGTGCTGTTATTACGACCATCACAGTACAGCCAGGTGCTGTTATTACGACCATCAGAGTACGACCAGGTGCTGGCAGTGCTGCTTTAGCAATACTTGTGTGTAAATTCATCAAATATTTTATAACTGAGGCAGAATTACCAACAAAATATTGTGTTAATGGAGACAGATGCAGCTAATGGGAGATTTTCTTGTGGCAACGTTTCGCTCTCTGGGCCCCTCAAGGAAGGTTCCTTGATGTTGGTGAGGGGCTCTTGATTTAGGGAATTGGATCTGTGCTCCAGTTCCCCGAATTAAGCCTGAATGCCTTCCACATCCCCCCCCCCAGGCGCTGTATAATCCTCCGGGTTTAGCGCTTCCCTCTTGATTATAATAATAATAATTCACTCTCTGGGAGCTTTGTCAAGTCCTCTTCATCCTCTTTATTTCGTCTTCCATCTTCAGTGATTGTTCAGCAGTCTTTAATCCTGACTCGCCGCGAGTTCAATCCCCACCCTTGGTTTGGTTTGTTTGCACATCTTATCATTACGATTTCCTAAATTCTGACTTTAGTTTATTCTCTTATATAATTTTTTTAGGTTGTCTCTTAACTTGTGGTAGTTAAAGTACTGTCATTCCTAGTTATTTAGCAGCAACAGCCTGGTTGACCTGGCAAGTACCAGGCGAGCCTGGCCTATGCCCGGGCTCCGAGAGTAGTGAAACTCTCGAAACTTCTCAAAGGTATATCAAAGGTATAACCTCTCCACCAATCCACAGGTATATGTCAGCTATATGACAAGTATATCACAGCTATATCACAGGTGTGTCGTAAATCAGGTTAATTTCCTAAATACAGTTTTGACACATGTCTGGATTTTTGTTTTGTTAGGTTAAAATGTTGTCTGTTAATAAAAACTAACAAAATATAATATGTTAGGTAAGACACATATGCAACAGTTAGGTATCTTTATTATGAAACCTAAAGATACCTAACTGTTGCATATGTGTCTTACCTAACAACCTGTCGGTATTTTATACCATTTTAATGTTCAAAATATAATATACCATTAACGGTAATAATACAGTCAGCTGTATAGTACAGTCACATAATGACTGTTTTAGAAGTTGTAACAGAAAACAGTCATCCAGTTAGCTGGCTGTACACTACACAGTCACATAATTACTGTGTTACTGTTGTGTCACAGTCACACAACCGACAAGGCCACAGTAACATACTGACTTTGATCAAGAGGATGGACTGTGTTCGTCTGTTTACTCTCTTGTTTAGTTCTCTTATTTACCTCTATCACTTGCGCTATATATATCAGTTATATTGTGTTGTGATGTCACAACAGAATATTGTGTTGTGATGTCACTAGTGCTGTCAGACGTAGCAATGGCACCACTGTTGTCAGAAGTTGTTGATTGTGTTGTGGACCATTGCGAGAATTGTCTTGCTCACGGCTGGTGGTGTCAGGTTGCCTCAGTCGTCCTCCTAGATTCACTAGTTGGTGTTAGTTAGGGGACCCTTCTTGGTGTTAGTCTTCATTGATGGGGCTGCCACCACTCACATTTCACTGTCAGCACTCACACTCCACTGTCAGCACTTATACTCCACTGCTAGCACTCACACTCCACTGTTAGCACTCATACTTCACTGCCAGGACTCATACTTCACTGTCAGCACTTATACTCCACTGCTAGCACTCACACTCCACTGCTAGCACGCACACTTTACTGCCAGCACTCATACTTCACTGTCAGCACTTATACTCCACTGCTAACACTCACACTCCACTGCCAGCACTCACACTTCACATATTTGTTGTTGGTTACTCACTCCTGCCTTCATACACTCATCCTACCTTCTTACACCAGGGCAACATCGTGGTTGACCAGGCAAGCACTTGACGAGCCTGGCCCATGGACGGGCTCCGGGAGTAGAAAGACTCTCGCAACTCGTCAAAGGTATATCATAGGTGGATACCTTCATAAACTCATTCTTCACATTCTTTTCTCCTGCTGACCTTTGAGATGGGTGCCTGCAGACTGTCTGCGGTCTGGGCTGCCTGCTGATGTCTGTGATCTGAGCTGCCTGCTAACATCTATAGAATGGGTAGCCTGGAGATGTCTTTGATATGGTTTCTTGCTGTTAGTTTGTGGGATGGATTGCTTGCTGATGTCTCAGGTCACTCCATGTTAATTAAGCCAGGGACAGTGTGTGAGGTCAGGGTAAGGTGTGAAGTCAGTGGTACATTATTACGCCAGAGCTGCAGTGTCTGACATTCTGCGGTTATCCTGGATAATTTACATAATGTATGATAATTGTATATATGTATACTTGTCCCTAAGTAAACTTACATACGTCGTTACATTATGATGTGAAAGATACATCCAGATGTCCTATTTACGTCGTGACATCACTGGTTATTGACGTCCTGACACACCCAGAATGGGTCATGTTTCCCGTTTAGTTGATGATGTTACCCTCCTTGTCCTTGCTCAGGCTTTTAACACATGACATCACCCATCTGGCGCCATAATAAAGAAATTAAGAAGTCTCGTGATGACTAGTTTCAAGTTTCGTATAGTTTGGGGTACATACTTTAGTGTCTGGTTTTCTGTGAATGTTGGTGAGGTGTCGGGAAGAAAACGGGAACTCTAGTTTTTTCGTTCTTCAAGATATGTACAGACTTGGCGAAATAAGATTTTATTTATGTTTTTAACCCAGAGGGTTAGCCACCCAGGATAACCTGGGGTAGGGAGGGTTAGCCACCCAGGATAACCTGGGGTAGGGAGGGTTAACCACCCAGGATAACCCAAGAAAGTCAGTGCGTCATCGAGGACTGTCTTATTTCCATTTTGGTCTTTCAATCTTGTCCCCCCAGGATGCTACCCACACCAGTCCACTAACACCTACCGCTAGTTGAACAGGGGCAAGGTGACTAACACCCAGGTACCTACTTACTGCTAGGTGAACAGAGGCAAGGTGACTAACACCCAAGTACAGTTGTGGAAAAAAGTTCCTAGACACTCTCCTGGGCAGAAGTAATATCTGGCAACTCAGACGTAGTAAACAGAAGATTAAGGACAATTTTCATGAATGAATTATCGCAGCTTGTAACGACGCTGGTGATTGGTTGACAAAATTGACGGTACTTTGTGTGTATTTATGTAAAAGATTTATGAATGAAAATGTGCATTAATTACCGTTTGGATATAATATCCAATATTATAAAACCATAAATGACTGACATTGTTAAATGTTGATGATATTGTTAAATGTTGATGATATTGTTAAATGTTGATGATATTGTTAAATGTTGATGATATTGTTAAATGTTGATGATATTGTTAAATGTTGATGATATTGTTAAATGTTGATGATATTGTTAAATGTTGATGATATTGTTAAATGTTGATGATATTGTTAAATGTTGATGATATTGTTAAATGTTGATGATATTGTTAAATGTTGATGATATTGTTAAATGTTGATGATATTGTTAAATGTTGATGATATTGTTAAATGTTGATGATATTGTTAAATGTTGATGATATTGTTAAATGTTGATGATATTGTTAAATGTTGATGATATTGTTAAATGTTGATGATATTGTTAAATGTTGATGATATTGTTAAATGTTGATGATATTGTTAAATGTTGATGATATTGTTAAATGTTGATGATATTGTTAAATGTTAGGTTAGGTTAGGTTAGGTTAGGTCAGGTCAGGTTAGGTTAGGTTAGGTTAGGTTAGGTTAGGTTAGGTTAGGTTAGGTTAGGTCAGGTTAGGTTAGGTTAGGTTAGGTTAGGTTAGGTTAGGTCAGGTCAGGTTAGGTTAGGTTAGGTTAGGTTAGGTTAGGTTAGGTTAGGTTAGGTTAGGTTAGGTCAGGTCAGGTTAGGTTAGGTTAGGTTAGGTTAGGTTAGGTCAGGTTAGGTTAGGTTAGGTTAGGTTAGGTTAGGTTAGGTTAGGTTAGGTCAGGTCAGGTTAGGTTAGGTTAGGTTAGGTTAGGTTAGGTTAGGTTAGGTTAGGTCAGGTCAGGTTAGATTAGGTTAGGTAAAGTTAGGTTAGGTTAGGTTAGGTTAGGTCAGGTCAGGTTAGATTAGGTTAGGTAAAGTTAGGTTAGGTTAGGTTAGGTTAGGTCAGGTCAGGTTAGATTAGGTTAGGTAAAGTTAGGTTAGGTTAGGTTAGGTTAGGTCAGGTCAGGTTAGATTAGGTTAGGTAAAGTTAGGTTAGGTTAGGTTAGGTTAGGTTAGATTAGGTTAGGTAAGGTTAGGTTAGGTTAGGTTAGGTTAGGTCAGGTTAGATTAGGTTAGGTAAGGTTAGGTTAGATTAGGTTAGGTAAGGTTAGGTTAGATTAGGTTAGGTTAGGTTAGGTTAGATTAGGTTAGGTAAAGTTAGGTTAGGTTAGGTTAGGTTAGGTCAGGTTAGATTAGGTTAGGTAAGGTTAGGTTAGATTAGGTTAGGTTAGGTTAGGTTAGATTAGGTTAGGTAAAGTTAGGTTAGGTTAGGTTAGGTTAGATTAGGTTAGGTAAGGTTAGGTTAGGTTAGATTAGGTTAGGTAAGGTTAGGTTAGGTTAGATTAGGTTAGGTAAAGTTAGGTTAGGTTAGGTTAGGTTAGGTCAGGTTAGATTAGGTTAGGTAAGGTTAGGTTAGATTAGGTTAGGTTAGGTTAGGTTAGATTAGGTTAGGTAAAGTTAGGTTAGGTTAGGTTAGGTTAGGTCAGGTTAGATTAGGTTAGGTAAGGTTAGGTTAGATTAGGTTAGGTTAGGTTAGGTTAGATTAGGTTAGGTAAAGTTAGGTTAGGTTAGGTTAGGTTAGGTTAGGTCAGGTTAGATTAGATTAGGTAAGGTTAGGTTAGGTTAGGTTAGGTTAGGTTAGATTAGGTTAGGTAAGGTTAGGTTAGGTTAGGTTAGGTCAGGTTAGATTAGGTTAGGTAAGGTTAGGTTAGGTCAGGTTAGATTAGGTTAGGTCAGGTTAGATTAGGTTAAGTAAGGTTAGGTTAGATTAGGTTAGGTTAGATTAGGTTAGGTAAGGTTAGGTTAGGTTAGGTTAGGTTAGGTCAGGTTAGATTAGGTTAGGTAAGGTTAGGTTAGGTTAGGTTAGGTTAGGTCAGGTTAGATTAGGTTAGGTAAGGTTAGGTTAGGTTAGGTTAGGTTAGGTTAGGTTAGGTCAGGTTAGATTAGGTTAGGTAAGGTTAGGTTAGATTAGGTTAGGTTAGATTAGGTAAGGTTAGGTTAGGTTAGGTTAGGTTAGGTCAGGTTAGATTAGGTTAAGTAAGGTTAGGTTAGATTAGGTTAGGTTAGGTTAGGTTAGGTAAGGTTAGGTTAGGTTAGGTCAGGTTAGATTAGGTTAGGTAAGGTTAGGTTAGGTTAGGTTAGGTCAGGTTAGATTAGGTTAGGTAAGGTTAGGTTAGGTTAGGTTAGGTTAGGTCAGGTTAGATTAGGTTAGGTAAGGTTAGGTTAGATTAGGTTAGGTTAGATTAGGTTAGGTAAGGTTAGGTTAGGTTAGGTTAGGTCAGGTTAGATTAGGTTAGGTAAGGTTAGGTTAGATTAGGTTAGGTTAGGTTAGGTTAGATTAGGTTAGGTAAGGTTAGGTTAGGTTAGGTTAGGTTAGGTCAGGTTAGATTAGGTTAGGTAAGGTTAGGTTAGATTAGGTTAGGTTAGGTTAGGTTAGATTAGGTTAGGTAAGGTTAGGTTAGGTTAGGTTAGGTCAGGTCAGGTTAGATTAGGTTAGGTAAGGTTTGTCAGGAAACAGGACAAGTGTTTCCTGATGCAGGTCTTAGTTATATGGTGACCCACAGCTGGAGCTTTTGGTTATCTGACCGAGACCTTCCACTGGCTTACCCCTCCACCGCTTTAAAAATATGTTTATGATCCCCGGTGCACTCGTCGACTAGTAATATTAACATGTTATAATACTTGGTACAGAATATTCCATCATGTCTTCGCTCTTAAGCAACTCTCTAAGGACAAACTCTCTGGGTTAACTTGTTTTCTTGCTAGTTTGAGCACCTTGTTTAAACTTAGTTATGATTGTGTGTGTGTACTCATGTATATGTCGTTGCAGGGGTCGAGTCACAGTCCCTGGCCTCGCCTCTTTGCTGGTCGGTACTAGGTCCACACTCTCCCTCGTCTGTGTGTGTTTGTATACTCATCTAAATGTGGTTGCAGGGGTCGATTCATAGCTCCTGACCCTGTCACTTTGCTGGTTGCTACTAGGTCCACTCTCTCCCTGCTCCATGAGCTTTATCATACCTCTTCTTAAAGCTGTGTATGGATCCTACCTCCACTAAATCACTCTCCAGATTGTTACATTTCCTGACAACTCTGTGACTGAAGAAATACTTCCTAACATCCCTGTGACTCATTTGAGTTTTCAGCTTCCAGTTGTAGCTCCTTGTTGCTGTGTCCCCCTTGTTGCTGTGTCCCCCGTTGTTGCTGTGTCCCCTTGTTGCTGTGTACCCTTGTTGCTGTGTCCCCCCCTTGTTGCTGTGTCTCCCCTTGTTGCTGTGTCCCCCCCTTGTTGCTGTGTCCCCCCTTGTTGCTGTGTCCCCTTGCTGTGTCCCCCCTTGTGTCCCCCCCCTTGTTGCTGTGTCCCCTTGTTGCTGTGTCACCTTGTTGCTGTCTCCCCTTATTGCTGTGACCCCTTGTTGCTGTGTCCCCTTGTTGCCGTGTCACCTTGGTGCTGTGTCCTCCTGTTGCTGTGTCCCCTTGTTGCTGTGTCACCTTGTTGATATGTTCCCCTGTTGCTGTCTCCCCTTGTTGCTGTGTCACCTTGTTGCTGTGTCCCCTTGTTGGTATGTCCCCTTGTTGCTGTCTCCCCTTGTTGCTGTGACCCCTTGTTGGTATGTTCCCTTGTTGCTGTCTCCCCTTGTTGCTGTGGCCCCTTGTTGCTGTGTCCCCTTGTTGCTGTGTCACCTTGGTGCTGTGTCCTCCTGTTGCTGTGTTCCCTTGTTGCTGTGTCCCCTTGTTGATATGTCCCCCGGTTGCTGTCTCCCCTTGTTGCTGTGACCCCTTGTTGGTGTCTCCCCTTGTTGCTGTGTCCCCTTGTTGATGTCTCCCCTTTTTGCTGTGTCACCTTGTTGGCGTCTCCCGTTGTTGCTGTGTCCCCTTGTTGTTGTCTCCCCTTGTTGCTGTGTCCCCTTGTTACTGTGTCCCCTTGATGCTGTGTCCCCTTGTTGATATGTCCCCCTGTTGCTGTCTCCCCTTGTTGCTGTGTCCCCCTGTTGCTGTCTCCCCTTGTTGCTGTGTCCCCCTGTTGCTGTCTCCCCTTGTTGCTGTGTCCCACCTCTGGAACATCCTGTCCTGTCCCTATCCATCTTGTCAGTTCCTCTCGGTATTTTGTATGTCGTTATCATGTTACCCCCCATCCCTCCTCTGTGTGTGTGTGTGTGTGTGTGTGTGTGTGTACTCACCTAGTTGAGGTTGCGGGGGTCGAGTCCGAGCTCCTGGCCCCTCCTCTTCACTGATCGCTACTAGGTCACTCTCCCTGAGCCGTGAGCTTTATCATACCTCTGCTTAAAGCTATGTATGGATCCTGCCTCCACTACATCGCTTCCCAAACTATTCCACTTACTGACTACTCTGTGACTGAAGAAATACTTCCTAACATCCCTGTGATTCATCTGCGTCTTCAACTTCCAACTGTGTCCCCTTGTTACTGTGTCCAATCTCTGGAACATCCTGTCTTTGTCCACCTTGTCAATTCCTCTCAGTATTTTGTATGTCGTTATCATGTCCCCCCTGTGTGTGTGTGTGTGTGTGTGTGCGCGTCTTCCGGTGGCTGGAGTGGTTCTCTTTATGTTCTTTTTTGTGTATGACGGTTTTGTCTGTTTCAGTCCACCAAAAACTTTTTTTTTCTCTCTCCCCTCGTTGAGGGTGAACTATTGTCCCTCGGCACCTCCACCTCCCCTCCACCTCCCCACCACACATGTCCCCTCCACCTCCCCACCACACATATCCCCCACCACACATGTCCCACCACCTCCCCACCACACATGTCCCCACCACCTCCCCACCACACATGTCCCCACCACCTCCCCACCACACATGTCCCTCCACCTCCCCACCACACATGCCCCCACCACCTCCCCACCACACATGTCCCACCACCTCCCCACCACACATGTCCCCACCACCTCCCCACCACACATGTCCCCACCACCTCCCCACCACACATGTCCCTCCACCTCCCCACCACACATGTCCCCCACCACACATGTCCACCACCACCTCCCGACCACATGTCCCCCACCACCTCCCCACCACACACGTCCCCCACCACACGTCCCCCACCATACATGTCCCCACCACCTCCCCACCACACATGTCCCCCATCACCTCCCCACCACACAAGTCCCCCACCACCTCCCCACCACACACGTCCCCCACCACCTCCCCACCACACACGTCCCCCAGCACCTCCCCACCACACACGTCCCCCACCACCTCCCCACCACACATGTCCCCACCACCTCCCCACAACACGTCCCCCACCACCTCCCCACCACACATGTCCCCCACCACCTCCCCACCACACATGTCCCCCATCACCTCCCCACCACACACGTCCCCCACCACCTCCCCACCACACACGTCCCCCACCACCTCCCCACCACACACGTCCCCCAGCACCTCCCCACCACACACGTCCCCCACCACCTCCCCACCACACATGTCCCCACCACCTCCCCACAACACGTCCCCCACCACCTCCCCACCACACATGTCCACCACCACCTCCCCACCACACATGTCCCCCACCACACATGTCCACCACCACCTCCCGACCACATGTCCCCCACCACCTCCATACCACACATGTCCCCCACCACACATGTCCCCCACCACCTCCCCACCACATGTCCCCCACCACACACGTCCCCCACCACCTCCCCACCACACACGTCCCCCACCACCTCCCCACCACAAACGTCCCCCACCACCTCCCCACCACACATGTCCCCCACCGCCTTCCCACCACACGTCCCCCACCACCTCCCCACCACACATGTCCCCCACCACCTCCACACCACACATGTCCCCCACCACCTTCCCAGTACACGTCCCCCACCACCTCCCCACCACACGTCCCCCACCACCTCCCCATCACACATGTCCCCCACCACCTCCCCACCACACGTCCCCCACCACCTCCCCACCACACATGTCCCTACCACCTCCCCACCACACATGTCCCCCACCACCTCCCCACCACACGTCCCCCACCACCTCCCCACCACACACGTCCACCACCTCCCCACCGCACACGTCCCCCACCACACGTCCCCCACCACCTCCCCACCACACGTCCCCCACCACCTCCCCACCACACACGTCCCCCACCACCTCCCCACCGCACACGTCCCCCACCACCTCCCCACCACACGTCCCCCACCACCACCCCACCACACGTCCCCCACCACCTCCCCACCACACGTCCCCCACCTCCCCACCACCACACGTCCCCCACCACCTCCCCACCACCACACGTCCCCCACCACCTCCCCACCACACGTCACCCACCACCTCCCCACCACACGTCCCCCACCACCTCCCCACCACACGTCCCCCACCACCTCCCCACCACACACGTCCCCCACCACCTCCCCACCGCACACGTCCCCCACCACACGTCCCCCACCACACGTCCCCCACCACCTCCCCACCGCACACGTCCCACACCACCTCCCCACCACACGTCCCCCACCACCTCCCCACCACACACGTCCCCCACCACCTCCCCACCGCACACGTCCCCCACCACCACCCCACCACACGTCCCCCACCACCTCCCCACCGCACACGTCCCCCACCACCTCCCCACCACACGTCCCCCACCACCTCCCCACCACACACGTCCCCCACCACCTCCCCACCGCACACGTCCCCCACCACCTCCCCACCACACGTCCCCCACCACCTCCCCACCACACGTCCCCCACCACCTCCCCACCACACACGTCCCCCACCACCTCCCCACCGCACACGTCCCCCACCACACGTCCCCCACCACCTCCCCACCACACGTCCCCCACCACCTCCCCACCACACCCCCCCCACCAACCCCCCACCACACACGTCCCCCACCACCTCCCCCCCACACACGTCCCCCACCACCTCCCCACCACACGTCCCTCACCACCTCCCCACCACACGTCCCCCACCACCTCCCCACCACACGTCCCCCACCACCTCCCCACCACACGTCCCCCACCACCTCCCCTCCACACGTCCCCCACCACCTCCCCATCACACTCGTCCCCCACCACCTCCCCATCACACGTCCCCCACCACCACCCCCCCACACGTTCCCCACCACCTCCCCACCACACACGTCCCCCACCACCTCCCCACCGCACACGTCCCCCACCACCTCCCCACCACACGTCCCCCACCACCTCCCCACCACACGTCCCCCACCACACGTCCCCCACCACCTCCCCACCACACGTCCCCCACCTCCCCACCACCACACGTCCCCCACCACCTCCCCACCACCACACGTCCCCCACCACCTCCCCACCACACGTCACCCACCACCTCCCCACCACACGTCCCCCACCACCTCCCCACCACACGTCCCCCACCACCTCCCCACCACACACGTCCCCCACCACCTCCCCACCGCACACGTCCCCCACCACCTCCCCACCACACGTCCCCCACCACATCCCCCCCGCACACGTCCCCCACCACCTCCCCACCGCACACGTCCCCCACCACACGTCCCCCACCACCTCCCCACCACACGTCCCCCACCACCTCCCCACCACACACGTCCCCCACCACCTCCCCACCGCACACGTCCCCCACCACCTCCCCACCACACGTCCCCCACCACCTCCCCACCACACGTCCCCCACCACCTCCCCACCACACACGTCCCCCACCACCTCCCCACCGCACACGTCCCCCACCACACGTCCCCCACCACCTCCCCACCACACGTCCCCCACCACCTCCCCACCACACGTCCCCCACCAACTCCCCACCACACACGTCCCCCACCACCTCCCCACCACACACGTCCCCCACCACCTCCCCACCACACGTCCCTCACCACCTCCCCACCACACGTCCCCCACCACCTCCCCACCACACGTCCCCCACCACCTCCCCTCCACACGTCCCCCACCACCTCCCCACCACACGTCCCCCACCACCTCCCCACCACACGTCCCCCACCACCTCCCCACCGCACACGTCCCACACCACCTCCCCACCACACGTCCCCCACCACCTCCCCACCACACACGTCCCCCACCACCTCCCCACCGCACACGTCCCCCACCACCTCCCCACCACACGTCCCCCACCACCTCCCCACCGCACACGTCCCCCACCACATCCCCACCACACACGTCCCCCACCACCTCCCCACCGCACACGTCCCCCACCACCTCCCCACCACACGTCCCCCACCACCTCCCCACCACACGTCCCCCACCACCTCCCCACCACACGTCCCCCACCACCTCCCCACCACACACGTCCCCCACCACCTCCCCACCACACACGTCCCCCACCACCTCCCCACCACACGTCCCTCACCACCTCCCCACCACACGTCCCCCACCACACGTCCCCCACCACCTCCCCACCACACGTCCCCCACCACCTCCCCACCACACGTCCCCCACCACCTCCCCTCCACACGTCCCCCACCACCTCCCCACCACACGTCCCCCACCACCTCCCCACCACACGTCCCCCACCACCTCCCCACCGCACACGTCCCACACCACCTCCCCACCACACGTCCCCCACCACCTCCCCACCACACACGTCCCCCACCACCTCCCCACCCACACGTCCCCCACCACCTCCCCACCACACGTCCCCCACCACCTCCCCACCACACGTCCCCCACCACCTCCCCACCACACACAAACACACCCATCACCTCCCCACCACACGTCCCCCACCACCTCCCCACCACACGTCCCCCACCACCTCCCCACCACACGTCCCCCACCACCTCCCCACCGCACACGTCCCCCACCACCTCCCCACCACACGTCCCCCACCACCTCCCCACCACACGTCCCCCACCACCTCCCCACCACACACGTCCCCCACCACCTCCCCACCGCACACGTCCCCCACCACCTCCCCACCACACACGTCCCCCACCACCTCCCCACCACACGTCCCACACCACCTCCCCACCACACCTCCCCCACCAACTCCCCACCACACACGTCCCCCACCACCTCCCCACCACACACGTCCCCCACCACCTCCCCACCACACGTCCCTCACCACCTCCCCACCACACGTCCCCCACCACACGTCCCCCACCACCTCCCCACCACACGTCCCCCACCACCTCCCCTCCACACGTCCCCCACCACCTCCCCATCACACTCGTCCCCCACCACCTCCCCATCACACGTCCCCCACCACCTCCCCACCACACGTCCCCCACCACCTCCCCACCACACACGTCCCCCACCACCTCCCCACCGCACACGTCCCCCACCACCTCCCCACCACACGTCCCCCACCACCTCCCCACCACACGTCCCCCACCACACGTCCCCCACCACCTCCGCACCACACGTCCCCCACCACCCCACCACCACACGTCCCCCACCACCTCCCCACCACCACACGTCCCCCACCACCTCCCCACCACACGTCACCCACCACCTCCCCACCACACGTCCCCCACCACCTCCCCACCACACGTCCCCCACCACCTCCCCACCACACGTCCCCCACCACACGTCCCCCACCACCTCCCCACCACACGTCCCCCACCACCTCCCCACCGCACACGTCCCACACCACCTCCCCACCACACGTCCCCCCCCACCTCCCCACCACACACGTCCACCACCACCTCCCCACCCCACACGGCCCCCACCACCACCCCACCACACGTCCCCCACCACCTCCCCACCGCACACGTCCCCCACCACACGTCCCCCACCACCCCCCACCACACGTCCCCCACCACCTCCCCACCACACACGTCCACCACCACCTCCCCACCGCACACGTCCCCCACCACCTCCCCACCACACGTCCCCCACCACCTCCCCACCACACGTCCCCCACCACCTCCCCACCACACACGTCCCCCACCACCTCCCCACCGCACACGTCCCCCACCACACGTCCCCCACCACCTCCCCACCACACGTCCCCCACCACCTCCCCACCACACGTCCCCCACCACCTCCCCACCACACGTCCCCCACCAACTCCCCACCACACACGTCCCCCACCACCTCCCCACCACACACGTCCCCCACCACCTCCCCACCACACGTCCCTCACCACCTCCCCACCACACGTCCCCCACCACCTCCCCACCACACGTCCCCCACCACCTCCCCTCCACACGTCCCCCACCACCTCCCCATCACACTCGTCCCCCACCACCTCCCCATCACACGTCCCCCACCACCTCCCCACCACACGTCCCCCACCACCTCCCCACCACACACGTCCCCCACCACCTCCCCACCACACACCTCCCCCACCACCTCCCCACCACACGTCCTTCACCAACTCCCCACCACACACGTCCCCCACCACCTCCCCACCACACACGTCCCCCACCACCTCCCCACCACACACGTCCCCCACCACCTCCCCACCACACGTCCCCCACCACCTCCCCACCACACGTCCCCCACCACCTCCCCACCACACGTCCCCCACCACCTCCCCACCACACGTCCCCCACCACCTCCCCTCCACACGTCCCCCACCACCTCCCCACCACACGTCCCCCACCACCTCCCCACCACACGTCCCCCACCACCTCCCCACCACACGTCCCCCACCACCTCCCCACCACACGTCCCCCACCACCTCCCCTCCACACGTCCCCCACCACCTCCCCACCACACGTCCCCCACCACCTCCCCACCACATATGTCCCTCCACCTCCCCACCACACATGTCCCCCACCACACATGTCCCCACCACCTCCCCACCACACATGTCCCTCCACCTCCCCACCACACATGTCCACCACCACCTCCCGACCACATGTCCCCCACCACCTCCCCACCACACACTTCCCCCACCACACGTCCCCCACCATACATGTCCCCATCACCTCCCCACCACACCTGTCCCCCATCACCTCCCCACCCCACACGTCCCCCACCACCTCCCCACCACACACGTCCCCCACCACCTCCCCACCACACACGTCCCCCAGCACCTCCCCACCACACGTCCCCCACCACCTCCCCACCACACATGTCCCCACCACCTCCCCACAACACGTCCCCCACCACCTCCCCACCACACATGTCCCCCACCACCTCCCCACCACACATGTCCCCCACCACACATGTCCCCCACCACACATGTCCACCACCACCTCCCGACCACATGTCCCCCACCACCTCCATACCACACATGTCCCCCACCACACATGTCCCCCACCACCTCCCCACCACATGTCCCCCACCACACACGTCCCCCACCACCTCCCCACCACACACGTCCCCCACCACCTCCCCACCACACACGTCCCCCACCACCTCCCCACCACACATGTCCCCCACCGCCTTCCCACCACACGTCCCCCACCACCTCCCCACCACACATGTCCCCCACCACCTCCACACCACACATGTCCCCCACCACCTTCCCACTACACGTCCCCCACCACCTCCCCACCACACGTCCCCCACCACCTCCCCATCACACATGTCCCCCACCACCTCCCCACCACACGTCCCCCACCACCTCCCCACCACACATGTCCCTACCACCTCCCCACCACACATGTCCCCCACCACCTCCCCACCACACGTCCCCCACCACCTCCCCACCACACACGTCCACCACCTCCCCACCGCACACGTCCCCCACCACACGTCCCCCACTACCTCCCCACCACACGTCCCCCACCACCTCCCCACCACACACGTCCCCCACCACCTCCCCACCGCACACGTCCCCCACCACCTCCCCACCACACGTCCCCCACCACCTCCCCACCACACGTCCCCCACCACCTCCCCACCACACGTCCCCCACCTCCCCACCACCACACGTCCCCCACCACCTCCCCACCACCACACGTCCCCCACCACCTCCCCACCACACGTCACCCACCACCTCCCCACCACACGTCCCCCACCACACGTCCCCCACCACCTCCCCACCACACACGTCCCCCACCACCTCCCCACCGCACACGTCCCCCACCACACGTCCCCCACCACCTCCCCACCACACGTCCCCCACCACCTCCCCACCGCACACGTCACACCACCTCCCCACCACACGTCCCCCACCACCTCCCCCCCACACACGGCCCCCCCCACCACCCCCCCACACGTCCCCCACCACCTCCCCACCACACGTCCGCACCACCTCCCCACCACACGTCCCCCACCACCTCCCCACCACACGTCCCCCACCACCTCCCCACCACACACGTCCCCCACCACCTCCCCACCGCACACGTCCCCCACCACCTCCCCACCACACGTCCCCCACCACCTCCCCACCACACGTCCCCCACCACCTCCCCACCACACACGTCCCCCACCACCTCCCCACCGCACACGTCCCCCACCACACGTCCCCCACCACCTCCCCACCACACGTCCCCCACCACCTCCCCACCACACGTCCCCCACCACCTCCCCACCACACGTCCCCCACCAACTCCCCACCACACACGTCCCCCACCACCTCCCCACCACACGTCCCCCACCACACGTCCCTCACCACCTCCCCACCACACGTCCCCCACCACCTCCCCACCACACGTCCCCCACCACCTCCCCACCACACGTCCCCCACCACCTCCCCTCCACACGTCCCCCACCACCTCCCCATCACACTCGTCCCCCACCACCTCCCCATCACACGTCCCCCACCACCTCCCCACCACACGTTCCCCACCACCTCCCCACCACACACGTCCCCCACCACCTCCCCACCGCACACGTCCCCCAACACCACCCCACCACACGTCCCCCACCACCTCCCCACCACACGTCCCCCACCACACGTCCCCCACCACCTCCCCACCACACGTCCCCCACCTCCCCACCACCACACGTCCCCCACCACCTCCCCACCACCACACGTCCCCCACCACCTCCCCACCACACGTCACCCACCACCTCCCCACCACACGTCCCCCACCACCTCCCCACCACACGTCCCCCACCACCTCCCCACCACACACGACCCCCACCACCTCCCCACCGCACACGTCCCCCACCACCTCCCCACCACACGTCCCCCACCACCTCCGCACCGCACACGTCCCCCACCACCTCCCCACCGCACACGTCCCCCACCACACGTCCCCCACCACCTCCCCACCACACGTCCCCCACCACCTCCCCACCACACACGTCCCCCACCACCTCCCCACCGCACACGTCCCCCACCACCTCCCCACCACACGTCCCCCACCACCTCCCCAGCACACGTCCCCCACCACCTCCCCACCACACACGTCCCCCACCACCTCCCCACCGCACACGTCCCCCACCACACGTCCCCCACCACCTCCCCATCACACGTCCCCCACCACCTCCCCACCACACGTCCCCCACCACCTCCCCACCACACACGTCCCCCACCACCTCCCCACCACACGTCCCCCACCAACTCCCCACCACACACGTCTCCCACCACCTCCCCACCACACACGTCCCCCACCACCTCCCCACCACACGTCCCTCACCACCTCCCCACCACACGTCCCCCACCACCTCCCCACCACACGTCCCCCACCACCTCCCCTCCACACGTCCCCCACCAGCTCCCCACCACACGTCCCCCACCACCTCCCCACCACACGTCCCCCACCACCTCCCCCCCCCACACGTCCCACACCACCTCCCCACCACACGTCCCCCACCACCTCCCCACCACACACGTCCCCCACCACCTCCCCACCGCACACGTCCCCCACCACCTCCCCACCACACGTCCCCCACCACCTCCCCACCGCACACGTCCCCCACCACATCCCCACCACACGTCCCCCCACCACCTCCCCACCACACGTCCCCCACCACCTCCCCACCACACACGTCCCCCACCACCTCCCCCCACACGTCCCCCACCACCTCCCCACCACACGTCCCCCACCACCTCCCCACCACACGTCCCCCACCACCTCCCCACCACACACGTCCCCCACCACCTCCCCACCGCACACGTCCCCCACCACCTCCCCACCACACGTCCCCCACCACCTCCCCACCACACGTCCCCCACCACCTCCCCACCACACGTCCCCCACCAACTCCCCACCACACACGTCCCCCACCACCTCCCCACCACACAAGTCCCCCACCACCTCCCCACCACACGTCCCTCACCACCTCCCCACCACACGTCCCCCACCACACGTCCCCCCACCACCTCCCCACCACACGTCCCCCACCACCTCCCCTCCACACGTCCCCCACCACCTCCCCATCACACACGTCCCCCACCACCTCCCCATCACACGTCCCCCACCACCTCCCCACCACACGTCCCCCACCACCTCCCCACCCACACGTCCCCCACCACCTCCCCACCGCACACGTCCCCCACCACCTCCCCACCACACGTCCCCCACCACCTCCCCACCCACGTCCCCCACCACACGTCCCCCACCACCTCCCCACACGCACACGTCCCCCACCACCTCCCCACCACACGTCCCCCACCACCTCCCCACCACACGTCCCCCACCACCTCCCCACGTCCCCCACCACCTCCCCACCGCACACGTCCCCCACCACCTCCCCACCACACGTCCCCCACCACCTCCCCACCACACGTCCCCCACCACCTCCCCACCACACGTCCCCCACCACCTCCCCACCACACGTCCCCCACCACCTCCCCACCCACACGTCCCCCACCACCTCCCCACCACACGTCCCCCACCACCTCCCCACCACACGTCCCCCACCACCTCCCCACCACACGTCCCCCACCACCTCCCCACCACACACGTCCCCCACCACCTCCCCACCGCACACGTCCCCCACCACCTCCCCACCACACGTCCCCCACCACCTCCCCACCCACACGTCCCCCACCACCTCCCCACCACACACGTCCCCCACCACCACCCCACCACACGTCCCCCACCACCTCCCCACCACACGTCCCCCACCACCTCCCCACCACACGTCCCCCACCACCTCCCCACCACACGTCCCCCACCACCTCCCCTCCACACGTCCCCCACCACCTCCCCATCACACACGTCCCCCACCACCTCCCCACCACACGTCCCCCCCCCCCTACCCCCCACACGTCCCCCACCACCTCCCCCCCACACACGTCCCCCACCACCTCCCCACCGCACACGTCCCCCACCACCTCCCCACCACACGTCCCCCACCACCTCCCCACCACACGTCCCCCACCACCTCCCCACACCACACGTCCCCCACCTCCTCCCCACCACACGTCCCCCACCACCTCCCCACCACCACACGTCCCCCACCACCTCCCCACCACACGTCCCCACCACCTCCCCACCACACGTCCCCCACCACCTCCCCACCACACGTCCCCCACCACCTCCCCACCACACGTCCCCCACCACCTCCCCACCACACGTCCCCCACCACCCCCCACCACCTCCCCACCACCACACGTCCCCCACCACCTCCCCACCACACGTCCCCCACCACCTCCCCACCACACACGTCCCCCACCACCTCCCCACCACACGTCCCCCACCACCTCCCCCCACCACCTCCCCACCACACGTCCCCCACCACCTCCCCACCACACGTCCCCCACCACCTCCCCACCACACACGTCCCCCACCACCTCCCCACACACGTCCCCCACCACCTCCCCACCACACGTCCCCCACCACCGTCCCCCACCACCTCCCCACCACACGTCCCCCACCACCTCCCCACCACACGTCCCCCACCACCTCCCCACCACACGTCCCCCACCACCTCCCCACCACACGTCCCCCACCACCTCCCCACCACACGTCCCCCACCACCTCCCCACCACACGTCCCCCACCACCTCCCCACCACACGTCCCCCACCACCTCCCCACCACACGTCCCCCACCACCTCCCCACCACACGTCCCCCACCACCCCCACCACCTCCCCACCACACGTCCCCCACCACCTCCCCACCACACACGTCCCCCACCACCTCCCCATCACACGTCCCCCCCACCTCCCCCACCACACCCCCCACCTCCCCACCACACGTCCCCCACCACCTCCCCACCACACACGTCCCCCACCACCTCCCCACCACACACGTCCCCCACCACCTCCCCACCACACGTCCTTCACCAACTCCCCACCACACACGTCCCCCACCACCTCCCCACCACACACGTCCCCCACCACCTCCCCACCACACACGTCCCCCACCACCTCCCCACCACACGTCCCCCACCACCTCCCCACCACACGTCCCCCACCACCTCCCCACCACACGTCCCCCACCACCTCCCCACCACACGTCCCCCACCACCTCCCCTCCACACGTCCCCCACCACCTCCCCACCACACGTCCCCCACCACCTCCCCACCACACGTCCCCCACCACCTCCCCACCACACGTCCCCCACCACCTCCCCACCACACGTCCCCCACCACCTCCCCTCCACACGTCCCCCACCACCTCCCCACCACACGTCCCCCACCACCTCCCCACCACACATGTCCCTCCACCTCCCCACCACACATGTCCCCCACCACACATGTCCCCACCACACATGTCCCTCCACCTCCCCACCACACATGTCCACCACCACCTCCCGACCACATGTCCCCCACCACCTCCCCACCACACACTTCCCCCACCACACGTCCCCCACCATACATGTCCCCATCACCTCCCCACCACACATGTCCCCCATCACCTCCCCACCACACACGTCCCCCACCACCTCCCCACCACACACGTCCCCCACCACCTCCCCACCACACACGTCCCCCAGCACCTCCCCACCACACGTCCCCCACCACCTCCCCACCACACATGTCCCCACCACCTCCCCACAACACGTCCCCCACCACCTCCCCACCACACATGTCCCCCACCACCTCCCCACCACACATGTCCCCCACCACACATGTCCCCCACCACACATGTCCACCACCACCTCCCGACCACATGTCCCCCACCACCTCCATACCACACATGTCCCCCACCACACATGTCCCCCACCACCTCCCCACCACATGTCCCCCACCACACACGTCCCCCACCACCTCCCCACCACACACGTCCCCCACCACCTCCCCACCACACACGTCCCCCACCACCTCCCCACCACACATGTCCCCCACCGCCTTCCCACCACACGTCCCCCACCACCTCCCCACCACACATGTCCCCCACCACCTCCACACCACACATGTCCCCCACCACCTTCCCACTACACGTCCCCCACCACCTCCCCACCACACGTCCCCCACCACCTCCCCATCACACATGTCCCCCACCACCTCCCCACCACACGTCCCCCACCACCTCCCCACCACACATCTCCCTACCACCTCCCCACCACACATGTCCCCCACCACCTCCCCACCACACGTCCCCCACCACCTCCCCACCACACACGTCCACCACCTCCCCACCGCACACGTCCCCCACCACACGTCCCCCACTACCTCCCCACCACACGTCCCCCACCACCTCCCCACCACACACGTCCCCCACCACCTCCCCACCGCACACGTCCCCCACCACCTCCCCACCACACGTCCCCCACCACCTCCCCACCACACGTCCCCCACCACCTCCCCACCACACGTCCCCCACCTCCCCACCACCACACGTCCCCCACCACCTCCCCACCACCACACGTCCCCCACCACCTCCCCACCACACGTCACCCACCACCTCCCCACCACACGTCCCCCACCACACGTCCCCCACCACCTCCCCACCACACACGTCCCCCACCACCTCCCCACCGCACACGTCCCCCACCACACGTCCCCCACCACCTCCCCACCACACGTCCCCCACCACCTCCCCACCGCACACGTCACACCACCTCCCCACCACACGTCCCCCATCACCTCCCCACCACACACGTCCCCCACCACCTCCCCACCGCACACGTCCCCCACCACCTCCCCACCACACGTCCCCCACCACCTCCCCACCGCACACGTCCCCCACCACCTCCCCACCACACGTCCCCCACCACCTCCCCACCACACACGTCCCCCACCACCTCCCCACCGCACACGTCCCCCACCACCTCCCCACCACACGTCCCCCACCACCTCCCCACCACACGTCCCCCACCACCTCCCCACCACACACGTCCCCCACCACCTCCCCACCGCACACGTCCCCCACCACACGTCCCCCACCACCTCCCCACCACACGTCCCCCACCACCTCCCCACCACACGTCCCCCACCACCTCCCCACCACACGTCCCCCACCAACTCCCCACCACACACGTCCCCCACCACCTCCCCACCACACGTCCCCCACCACACGTCCCTCACCACCTCCCCACCACACGTCCCCCACCACCTCCCCACCACACGTCCCCCACCACCTCCCCACCACACGTCCCCCACCACCTCCCCTCCACACGTCCCCCACCACCTCCCCATCACACTCGTCCCCCACCACCTCCCCATCACACGTCCCCCACCACCTCCCCACCACACGTTCCCCACCACCTCCCCACCACACACGTCCCCCACCACCTCCCCACCGCACACGTCCCCCACCACCTCCCCACCACACGTCCCCCACCACCTCCCCACCACACGTCCCCCACCACACGTCCCCCACCACCTCCCCACCACACGTCCCCCACCTCCCCACCACCACACGTCCCCCACCACCTCCCCACCACCACACGTCCCCCACCACCTCCCCACCACACGTCACCCACCACCTCCCCACCACACGTCCCCCACCACCTCCCCACCACACGTCCCCCACCACCTCCCCACCACACACGTCCCCCACCACCTCCCCACCGCACACGTCCCCCACCACCTCCCCACCACACGTCCCCCACCACCTCCGCACCGCACACGTCCCCCACCACCTCCCCACCGCACACGTCCCCCACCACACGTCCCCCACCACCTCCCCACCACACGTCCCCCACCACCTCCCCACCACACACGTCCCCCACCACCTCCCCACCGCACACGTCCCCCACCACCTCCCCACCACACGTCCCCCACCACCTCCCCACCACACGTCCCCCACCACCTCCCCACCACACACGTCCCCCACCACCTCCCCACCGCACACGTCCCCCACCACACGTCCCCCACCACCTCCCCACCACACGTCCCCCACCACCTCCCCACCACACGTCCCCCACCACCTCCCCACCACACGTCCCCCACCAACTCCCCACCACACACGTCCCCCACCACCACCCCACCACACACGTCCCCCACCACCTCCCCACCACACACGTCCCTCACCACCTCCCCACCACACGTCCCCCACCACCTCCCCACCACACGTCCCCCACCACCTCCCCTCCACACGTCCCCCACCACCTCCCCTCCACACGTCCCCCCCACCTCCCCACCACACGTCCCCCACCACCTCCCCACCACACGTCCCCCACCACCTCCCCACCGCACACGTCCCACACCACCTCCCCACCACACGTCCCCCACCACCTCCCCACCACACACGTCCCCCACCACCTCCCCACCGCACACGTCCCCCACCACCTCCCCACCACACGTCCCCCACCACCTCCCCACCGCACACGTCCCCCACCACATCCCCACCACACGTCCCCCACCACCTCCCCACCACACGTCCCCCACCACCTCCCCACCACACACGTCCCCCACCACCTCCCCACCGCACACGTCCCCCACCACCTCCCCACCACACGTCCCCCACCACCTCCCCACCACACGTCCCCCACCACCTCCCCACCACACACGTCCCCCACCACCTCCCCACCGCACACGTCCCCCACCACCTCCCCACCACACGTCCCCCACCACCTCCCCACCACACGTCCCCCACCACCTCCCCACCACACGTCCCCCACCAACTCCCCACCACACACGTCCCCCACCACCTCCCCACCACACACGTCCCCCACCACCTCCCCACCACACGTCCCTCACCACCTCCCCACCACACGTCCCCCACCACCTCCCCACCACACGTCCCCCACCACCTCCCCACCACACGTCCCCCACCACCTCCCCTCCACACGTCCCCCACCACCTCCCCATCACACTCGTCCCCCACCACCTCCCCATCACACGTCCCCCACCACCTCCCCACCACACGTCCCCCACCACCTCCCCACCACACACGTCCCCCACCACCTCCCCACCGCACACGTCCCCCACCACCTCCCCACCACACGTCCCCCACCACCTCCCCACCACACGTCCCCCACCACACGTCCCCCACCACCTCCCACCACACGTCCCCCACCACCCCCCACCACACGTCCCCCACCACCTCCCCCCACCACACGTCCCCCACCACCTCCCCACCACACGTCCCCCACCACCTCCCCACCACACGTCCCCCACCACCTCCCCACGCACACGTCCCCCACCACCTCCCCACCACACGTCCCCCACCACACGTCCCCCACCACCTCCCCACCACACGTCCCCCACCACCTCCCCACCGCACACGTCCCACACCACCTCCCCACCACACGTCCCCCACCACCTCCCCACCACACACGTCCCCCACCACCTCCCCACCGCACACGTCCCCCACCACCTCCCCACCACACGTCCCCCACCACCTCCCCACCGCACACGTCCCCCACCACACGTCCCCCACCACCTCCCCACCACACGTCCCCCACCACCTCCCCACCACACACGTCCCCCACCACCTCCCCACCGCACACGTCCCCCACCACCTCCCCACCACACGTCCCCCACCACCTCCCCACCACACGTCCCCCACCACCTCCCCAACACACACGACCCCCACCACCGCCCCACCCCACACGTCCCCCACCACACGTCCCCCACCACCTCCCCACCCCACCTCCCCCACCACCTCCCCACCACACGTCCCCCACCAACTCCCCACCACACACGTCCCCCACCACCTCCCCACCACACAAGTCCCCCACCACCTCCCCACCACACGTCCCTCACCACCTCCCCACCACACGTCCCCCACCACCTCCCCACCACACGTCCCCCACCACCTCCCCTCCACACGTCCCCCACCACCTCCCCATCACACTCGTCCCCCACCACCTCCCCATCACACGTCCCCCACCACCTCCCCACCACACGTCCCCCACCACCTCCCCACCTCACACGTCCCCCACCACCTCCCCACCACACACGTCCCCCACCACCTCCCCACCACACGTCCTTCACCAACTCCCCACCACACACGTCCCCCACCACCTCCCCACCACACACGTCCCCCACAACCTCCCCCCCACACACGTCCCCCACCACCTCCCCACCACACGTCCCCCACCACCTCCCCACCACACGTCCCCCACCACCTCCCCACCACACGTCCCCCACCACCTCCCCACCACACGTCCCCCACCACCTCCCCTCCACACGTCCCCCACCACCTCCCCACCACACGTCCCCCACCACCTCCCCACCACACGTCCCCCACCACCTCCCCACCACACGTCCCCCACCACCTCCCCACCACACGTCCCCCACCACCTCCCCTCCACACGTCCCCCACCACCTCCCCACCACACGTCCCCCACCACCTCCCCACCACACATGTCCCTCCACCTCCCCACCACACATGTCCCCCACCACACATGTCCCCACCACCTCCCCACCACACATGTCCCTCCACCTCCCCACCACACATGTCCACCACCACCTCCCGACCACATGTCCCCCACCACCTCCCCACCACACACGTCCCCCACCACACGTCCCCCACCATACATGTCCCCATCACCTCCCCACCACACATGTCCCCCATCACCTCCCCACCACACACGTCCCCCACCACCTCCCCACCACACACGTCCCCCACCACCTCCCCACCACACGTCCCCCACCACCTCCCCACACACGTCCCCCACCACCTCCCCACCACACACGTCCCCCACCACCTCCCCACCACACGTCCCCCACCACCTCCCCACCACCTCCCCCACCACCTCCCCACCACACGT
Organism: Cherax quadricarinatus; assembly: GCF_038502225.1. Classification (NCBI taxonomy): domain Eukaryota; kingdom Metazoa; phylum Arthropoda; class Malacostraca; order Decapoda; family Parastacidae; genus Cherax; species Cherax quadricarinatus. The sequence continues at coordinate 2,212,376 of NC_091366.1, forward strand.
CCCCCACCACCTCCCCACCACACGTCCCCCACCACCTCCCCACCACACGTCCCCCACCACCTCCCCACCACACGTCCCCCACCACCTCCCCACCACACGTCCCCCACCACCTCCCCACCACATGTCCCCCACCACCTCCCCACACATGTCCCCCACCACACTCCCCACCACACGTCCCCACCACCTCCCCACCACACACGTCCCCCACCACCTCCCCACCACACACGTCCCCCACCACCTCCCCACCACACACGTCCCTCACCACCTCCCCACCACACATGTCCCCCACCGCCTTCCCACCACACGTCCCCCACCACCTCCCCACCACACATGTCCCCCACCACCTCCCCACCACACATGTCCCCCACCACCTCCCACACACGTCCCCCACCACCTCCCCACCACACGTCCCCCACCACCTCCCCATCACACACGTCCCCCACCACCTCCCCACCACACGTCCCCCACCACCTCCCCACCACACGTCCCCCACCACCTCCCCACCACACACGTCCCCCACCACCTCCCCACCACACGTCCCCCACCACCTCCCCACCACACACGTCCACCACCTCCCCACCACACGTCCCCCACCACACGTCCCCCACCACCTCCCCACCACACGTCCCCCACTACCTCTCCACCACACGTCCCTCACCACCTCCCCACCACACGTCCCCCACCACCTCCCCACCACACGTCCCCCACCACCTCCCCACCACACGTCCCCCACCACCTCCCCACCACCTCCCCACCACACGTCCCCCACTACCTCCCCACCACACGTCCCCCACCACCTCCCCACCACACGTCCCCCACCACCTCCCCACCACACGTCCCCCACCACCTCCCCACCACACACGTCCCACACCACCTCCCCACCACACGTCCCCCACCACCCCCCACCACCTCCCCACCACACGTCCCCCACCACCTCCCCACCACACACGTCCCACACCACCTCCCCACGTCCCCCACCACCTCCCCACCACACGTCCCCCACCACCTCCCCACCACACGTCCCCCACCACCTCCCCCCACACGTCCCCCACCACCTCCCCCCACCACACGTCCCCCCACACACGTCCCCCACCACCTCCCCACCACACGTCCCCCACCACCTCCCCACCACACGTCCCCACCTCCCCACCACACGTCCCCCACCACACGTCCCCCACCACCTCCCCACCCACACGTCCCCCACCACCTCCCCACCACACGTCCCCCACCACCTCCCCACCACACGTCCCCCACCCCCACCACCTCCCCACCACACGTCCCCCACCACCTCCCCACCACACGTCCCCCACCACCTCCCCACCCACACGTCCCCCACCACCTCCCCACCACACGTCCCCCACCACCTCCCCACCACACGTCCCCCACCACCTCCCCACCACACGTCCCCCACCACCTCCCCCCACACGTCCCCCACCACACGTCCCCCACCACCTCCCCACCACACGTCCCCCACCACCTCCCCACCACACACGTCCCCCACCACCTCCCCACCACACGTCCCCCACCACCTCCCCACCACACGTCCCCCACCACCTCCCCACCACACGTCCCCCACCACCTCCCCACCACACGTCCCCCACCACCTCCCCACCACACGTCCCCCACCACCTCCCCACCACACACGTCCCCCACCACCTCCCCACCACACGTCCCCCACCACCTCCCCACCACACGTCCCCCACCACCTCCCCACCACACGTCCCCCACCACCTCCCCACCACACACGTCCCCCACCACCTCCCCACCGCACACGTCCCCCACCACACGTCCCCACCACACGTCCCCCACCACCTCCCCACCACACGTCCCCCACCACCTCCCCACCACACGTCCCCCACCACCTCCCCACCACACGTCCCCCACCACCTCCCCACCCACACGTCCCCCACCACCTCCCCACCACACGTCCCCCACCACCTCCCCACCACACGTCCCCCACCACCTCCCCACCGCACACGTCCCCCACCACCTCCCCACCACACGTCCCCCACCACCTCCCCACCACACACGTCCCCCACCACCTCCCCACCTCCCCCGCACACGTCCCCCACCACCTCCCCACCACACGTCCCCCACCACCTCCCCACCACACGTCCCCCACCACCTCCCCACCACACACGTCCCCCACCACCTCCCCACCGCACACGTCCCCCACCACACGTCCCCCACCACCTCCCCACCACACGTCCCCCACCACCTCCCCACCACACGTCCCCCACCACCTCCCCACCACACGTCCCCCACCACCTCCCCACCACACACGTCCCCCACCACCTCCCCACCACACACGTCCCCCACCACCTCCCCACCACACGTCCCCCACCACCTCCCCACCACACGTCCCCCACCACCTCCCCACCACACGTCCCCCACCACCTCCCCACCACACGTCCCCCACCACCTCCCCACCACACGTCCCCCACCACCTCCCCACCACACGTCGTCCCCCACCACCTCCCCACCTCCCCGCACACGTCCCCCACCACCTCCCCACCACACGTCCCCCACCACCTCCCCACCACACACGTCCCCCACCACCTCCCCACCGCACACGTCCCCCACCACCTCCCCACCACACGTCCCCCACCACCTCCCCACCACACGTCCCCCACCACCTCCCCACCACACGTCCCCCACCACCTCCCCACCACACGTCCCCCACCACCTCCCCACCACACACGTCCCCCACCACCTCCCCACCCACACGTCCCCCACCACCTCCCCACCACACGTCCCCCACCACCTCCCCACACACACGTCCCCCACCACCTCCCCACCGCACACGTCCCCCACCACCTCCCCACCACACGTCCCCCACCACCTCCCCACCACACGTCCCCCACCACCTCCCCACCGCACACGTCCCCCACCACCTCCCCACCCACACGTCCCCCACCACCTCCCCACCACACGTCCCCCACCACCTCCCCACCACACGTCCCCCACCACCTCCCCACCACACGTCCCCCACCACCTCCCCACCACACGTCCCCCACCACCTCCCCACCACACGTCCCCCACCACCTCCCCACCACACGTCCCCCACCACCTCCCCACCACACGTCCCCCACCACCTCCCCACCACACGTCCCCCACCACCTCCCCACCACACGTCCCCCACCACCTCCCCACCACACACGTCCCCCACCACCCCCCACACACGTCCCCTCCCCACCACACGTCCCCCACCACCTCCCCACCACACGTCCCCCACCACCTCCCCACCACACGTCCCCCACCACCTCCCCACCCACACGTCCCCCACCACCTCCCCACCACACGTCCCCCACCACCTCCCCACCACACACGTCCCCCACCACCTCCCCACCGCACACGTCCCCCACCACCACCCCCCCACGTCCCCCACCACCTCCCCACACACGTCCCCCACCACCTCCCCACCGCACACGTCCCCCACCACCTCCCCACCTCCCCCACACGTCCCCCACCACCTCCCCACCACACACGTCCCCCACCACCTCCCCACAGCACACGTCCCCCACCACCTCCCCACCACACGTCCCCCACCACCTCCCCACCGCACACGTCCCCACCCACACGTCCCCCACCACCTCCCCACCGCACACGTCCCCCACCACCTCCCCACCACACGTCCCCCACCACCTCCCCACCGCACACGTCCCCCACCACCTCCCCACCACACGTCCCCCACCACCTCCCCACCACACGTCCCCCACCACCTCCCCACCACACACGTCCCCCACCACCTCCCCACCGCACACGTCCCCCCACCACCTCCCCACCACCACACGTCCCCCACCACCTCCCCACCACACGTCCCCCACCACCTCCCCACCACACGTCCCCCACCACCTCCCCACCACACACGTCCCCCACCACCTCCCCACCACACACGTCCCCCACCACCTCCCCACCACACGTCCCCCACCACCTCCCCACCACACGTCCCCCACCACCTCCCCACCACACGTCCCCCACCACCTCCCCACCACACACGTCCCCCACCACCTCCCCACCACACACGTCCCCCACCACCTCCCCACCACACGTCCCCCACCACCTCCCCACCACACGTCCCCCACCACCTCCCCACCACACACGTCCCCCACCACCTCCCCACCACACGTCCCCCACCACCTCCCCCTCCACACGTCCCCCACCACCTCCCCACCACACGTCCCCCACCACCTCCCCACCACACGTCCCCCACCACCTCCCCACCACACGTCCCCCACCACCTCCCCACCACACGTCCCCCACCACCTCCCCACCACACGTCCCCCACCACCTCCCCACCACACGTCCCCCACCACCTCCCCACCACACGTCCCCCCCACCACACGTCCCCCACCACCTCCCCACCACACGTCCCCCACCACCTCCCCACCACACGTCCCCCACCACCTCCCCACCACACGTCCCCCCCCCCCCCCCCCCCACCACACGTCCCCCACCACCTCCCCACCACACGTCCCCCACCACCTCCCCACCACACGTCCCCCACCACCTCCCCACCACACGTCCCCCACCACCTCCCCACCACACGTCCCCCACCACCTCCCCACCACACGTCCCCCACCACCTCCCCACCACACGTCCCCCACCACCTCCCCACCACACGTCCCCCACCACCTCCCCACCACACGTCCCCCACCACCTCCCCACCACACGTCCCCCACCACCTCCCCACCACACGTCCCCCACCACCTCCCCACCACACGTCCCCCACCACCTCCCCACCACACGTCCCCCACCACCTCCCCACCACACGTCCCCCACCACCTCCCCACCACACGTCCCCCACCACCTCCCCACCACACGTCCCCCACCACCTCCCCACCACACGTCCCCCACCACCTCCCCACCACACGTCCCCCACCACCTCCCCACCACACGTCCCCCACCACCTCCCCACCACACGTCCCCCACCACCTCCCCACCACACGTCCCCCACCACCTCCCCACCACACGTCCCCCACCACCTCCCCACCACACGTCCCCCACCACCTCCCCACCACACGTCCCCCACCACCTCCCCACCACACGTCCCCCACCACCTCCCCACCACACGTCCCCCACCACCTCCCCACCACACGTCCCCCACCACCCCCCACCACCTCCCCTCCACACGTCCCCCACCACCTCCCCACCACACGTCCCCCACCACCTCCCCACCACACGTCCCCCACCACCTCCCCACCACCTCCCCACCACACGTCCCCCACCACCTCCCCACCACACGTCCCCACCACCTCCCCACCACACCCCCACCACACGTCCCCCACCACCCCACCACACGTCCCTCACCCCCTCCCCACCACACGTCCCCCACCACCTCCCCACCACACGTCCCCCACCACCTCCCCACCACACGTCCCCCACCACCTCCCCACCACACGTCCCCCACCACCTCCCCACCACACGTCCCCCACCACCTCCCCACCACACGTCCCCCACCACCTCCCCACCACACGTCCCCCACCACCTCCCCACCACACGTCCCCCACCACCTCCCCACCACACGTCCCCACCACACACGTCCCCCACCACCTCCCCACCACACACGTCCCCCACCACCTCCCCCCCACACACGTCCCCCACCACCTCCCCACCACACGTCCCCCACCACCTCCCCCACCTCCCCACACGTCCCCCACCACCTCCCCACCACACGTCCCCCACCACCTCCCCACCACACGTCCCCCACCACCTCCCCACCACACGTCCCCCACTACCTCTCCACCACACGTCCCTCACCACCTCCCCACCACCCGTCCCCCACCACACACGTCCCCCACCACCTCCCCACCACACACGTCCCCCACCACCTCCCCACCACACACGTCCCCCACCACCTCCCCACCACACACGTCCCCCACCACCTCCCCCACCACCTCCCCACCACACGTCCCCCACCACACACGTCCCCCACCACCTCCCCACCACACACGTCCCCCACCACCTCCCCACCACACGTCCCCCACCACCTCCCCACCACACGTCCCCCACCACCTCCCCACCACACGTCCCCCACCACCTCCCCACCACACGTCCCCCACCACCTCCCCACCACACGTCCCCCACCACCTCCCCACCACACGTCCCCCACCACCTCCCCACCACACGTCCCCCACCACCCCCCACCACCTCCCCCACCACCTCCCCACCACACGTCCCCCACCACCTCCCCACCACACGTCCCCCACCACCTCCCCACCACACGTCCCCCACCACCTCCCCACCACACGTCCCCCACCACCTCCCCACCACACGTCCCCCACCTCCTCCCCACCACACGTCCCTCACCACCTCCCCACCACACGTCCCCCACCACCTCCCCACCACACGTCCCCCACCACCTCCCCACCACACGTCCCCCACCACCTCCCCACCACACGTCCCCCACCACCTCCCCACCACACGTCCCCCACCTCCTCCCCACCACACGTCCCACACCACCTCCCCACCACACGTCCCCCACCACCTCCCCACCACACGTCCCCCACCACCTCCCCACCACACGTCCCCCACCACCTCCCCACCACACGTCCCCCACCACCTCCCCACCACACGTCCCCCACCTCCTCCCCACCACACGTCCCTCACCACCTCCCCACCACACGTCCCCCACCACCTCCCCACCACACGTCCCCCACCACCTCCCCACCACACGTCCCCCACCACCTCCCCACCACACGTCCCCCACCACCTCCCCACCACACGTCCCCCACCTCCTCCCCACCACACGTCCCTCACCACCTCCCCACCACACGTTTCTCCACACAGTGACTTAATGAGGACACGTTTCTCCACACAGTGACTTAATGAGGACACGTTTCTCCACACAGTGACTTAATGAGGACACGTTTCTCCACACAGTGACTTAATGAGGACACGTTTCTCCACACAGTGACTTCATCAGTCCATACAAAGGAAATGTTAAAGTTATCCTCCACTCGTGCACCAAAAGTTGGTACGTTGATTTAGGTACAGGTACACATAAATGCAGTTACACAAATTATCGTATATAGTAGCACTTTGTTAAGACGTTGTGTAGTTTTATAGATAGGTTGGATAAATACATGAGTGGGTGTGGGTGGGTGTGAGTTGGACCTGACTAGCTTGTGCTACTTGGTCTGATGGCGTGCTCCTTCCTTAAGTGGATGTGACCTGACCTGACTAGATGGGTCATTGGTTTAAACCGGGAGGTGACTTGGACCTGCCTCTCATGGGCCAGTAGGCCTTCTGCAGCGTTCTTTGTTCTTATATTCTTAAATTACCCACCAGGATAACTCAAAAAAGTCGGATATTGGGACTTCCATTGGTTTGACTGTAGACATTTTTGGAGAGTCGACACCTGTTCATTCCAATGTCAGAGTTTAAACCGCATTAAAATACTGACATTGATGGGGAGACTGAGTTACCTAGCTGGCGTGTGTTCCTGGGGTCAGTGCCCCCCGCGGCCCAGTCCTTGACCAGTCCTCCCGGTGCATCAGGGCCTGGTAAACCAGGCCGCTACTAACACCCCGTCTGATGGGGTACTGACTTAAGGTATCTGTCGCAGGTCGTCAGGTTGAAAACTTGTCACTTATATATCATGCAGTGCTCGTAAGAGTACAACAACAAACAGGAACCAATATTGGCAAATTACTGTGTCGTAGACCGGGCCGCTGGGGGCGTTGACCCCCAGAACGACCTCCAGGTAACGGGTAAACCTGTTGGAGTTCCATAATGAAGTGAGAGAAGGAAGGAGAAAGAGGGATGGGTGGATTGCATGTTTCTGGACGCCAAAAAGGTATTTAATATTGTACCTTACAAGAACATGAGTGAGAGATAAGGGATGAAGTGTAAAATAAACCCAGTGAGGAGCAGGGGTGCGGTGGGCACAATAAGAGAACACTGTATCAACATCCGGGGTCCCAGACTATTCAGTATCTTACCAGAAGATATCAGAAACACTGCTGGAACAAGTGTAGAAGCCTTCAAGAGGAAACTAGACAAGTATCTTCACCAGGTGCCAGATCAACCAGGCTGTGATGGGTATGTGGGGCAGCGGGCCACCAGCAACAATAGCCTGCTTGACCAGGCAAGCACCAGACGAGCCTGGACCATGGCCGGGCTCCGGGAGTAGAAAGACTCTCGGAACTCATCAAAGGTATATCAAAGGCAAGAGAGGGATAACTTGAAGATGGAAGTAGGAATAACCTAGAATGTACTCTGATAAGTGAAACACGTGACCAGGTGCTGGTCATGTGTCGTAATTAACAACTTGTCGGTTTTCTAAACCATTTATCCAAAAAGCACCATAATGGTAGTTAGTATAGATCATGGTAGGGATGGGGGATACAGTATAGATCATGGTAGAGGTGAGGGGAGGTAGTATAGATCAGGGTAGAGGTAAGGGGAGGTAGTATAGATCATGGTAGAGGTGAGGGGAGGTAGTATAGATCATGGTAGAGGTGAGGGGAGGTAGTATAGATCATGGTAGAGGTGAGGAGAGGTAGTATAGATCATGGTAGAGGTGAGGGGAGGTAGTATAGATCATGGTAGAGGTGAGGGGAGGTAGTATAGATCATGGTAGAGGTGAGGGGAGGTAGTATAGATCATGGTAGAGGTGAGGGGAGGTAGTATAGATCATGGTAGAGGTGAGGGGAGGTAGTATAGATCAGGGTAGGGGTGATGAGAGGTAGTATAGATCATGGTAGAGGTGAGGGGAGGTAGTATAGATCAGGGTAGAGGTGAGGAGAGGTAGTATAGATCATGGTAGAGGTGAGGGGAGGTAGTATAGATCAGGGTAGGGGTGAGGAGAGGTAGTATAGATCATGGTAGAGGTGAGGAGAGGTAGTATAGATCATGGTAGAGGTGAGGGGAGGTAGTATAGATCAGGGTAGGGATGAGGAGAGGTAGTATAAATCATGGTACGGGATGAGAGATGTAGTATAGATCATGGTAGGGATGAAGGAAGGTAGTATATATCATGGTAGGGGTGAGGAGAGGTAGTATAGATCATGGTAGAGGTGAGGAGAGGTAGTATAGATCATGGTAGAGGTGAGGGGAGGTAGTATAGATCAGGGTAGGGATGAGGGGAGGTGGTATAGATCATGGTACGGATGAGAAGAAGTAGTATAGATCATGGTAGGCGTGAGGAGAGATAGATCATGGTAGGGGTGAGGGATATGGTATAGATCATGGTAGGGGTGAGGGAGGCAGTATAGATCATGGTAGGGGTAAGGAGAGGTAGTATAGATCATGGTAGGGGTAAGGAGAGGTAGTATAGATCATGGTAGGGGTGAGGAGAGGTAGTATAGATCATGGTAGAGGTAAGGGATATGATATAGATCATGGTAGGGATGAGGGGAGGTAGTATAGATCATGGTAGAGGTGAGGAGTAGTATAGATCATGGTAGGGATGAGGGGAGGTGGTATAGATCAACGCTACCATGTACCTATTTTCCACGCTACCATCTACCTAGTTTCAACGCTACCATCTACCTAGTTTCAACGCTACCATCTACCTAGTTTCAACGCTACCATCTATTTTCAACGCTACCATCTATTTTCAACGCTACTATCTACCTAGTTTCAACGCTACCATCTACCTAGTTTTAACGCTACCATCTACCTAATTTCAACGCTACCATTTACCTAGTTTAAACGCTACCATCTACCTAGTTTTAACGCTACCATCTACCTAATTTCAACGCTACCATTTACCTAGTTTAAACGCTACCATCTACCTAGTTTCAACGCTACCATCTACCTAGTTTCAATGCTACCATCTACCTAGTTTCAAAGCTACCATCTACCTAGTTTCAACGCTACCATCTACCTATTTTCAACGCTACCATCTACCTAATTTCAACGCTACCATCTACCTAGTTTCAACGCTACCATCTTCCTAGTTTCAACGCTACCATCTACCTAGTTTCAACGCTACCATCTACCTAGTTTCAACGCTATCATCTACCTATTTTCAATGCTAACATCTACCTAGTTTCAACGCTACCATCTTGTGATGCAGTTCAGATGGGCTTGTGAGGTCTCTAGGGAGACCTAATTATATGGTCACACCTGCCTTAGCAAATGTCGGGTAGTCACGCCCACGTCTGAGGTCTTTTGTTGTTAACGGCGTCAGACCTCGGCGTCAGGTCGTAACACGTGGTACATACCCCATTGGGGAGGGGGTACTTTGACTACGATATAAGCCCAGGGAACAGCGGAGCAAAGAGGTTGTTGGTGACAGGTCCGGGGAGCGAGAGCTGTGGACAGCTGCGTGTGTAGTGGACCACGCATTGGGAATCTCGGGTCAGCTGGTCGGTGAATTAAGAGTGAGTACTAGTCCGTGTTACTGATAACATCTACCCTTCCCCTGGTAATAAGTCTCATAGGTCAATTGTTATATTGTGTAAATTTCCATCAGGATATGTTGTATTCTAGCCCTTTTATGTTATTAAGTAAACTATAGCCATAGTTCCCATTTTTATTTGTACCTTCGTATGCTATTCCCTATTCTGTTAAGCACTGGGATATACAGGAGACGTGCTCACTCGCTGGGATACCTCCGGTAGAGTGGGTAGAGGTCTCACAATCTACCTAGTTTCAACGCTACCATCTACCTAGTTTCCACGCTACCATCTACCTAGTTTTAACGCTACCATTTACCTAGTTTCAACGCTACCATCTACCTAGTTTCAACGCTACCATCTACCTAGTTTTAACGCTACCATCTACCTAATTTCAACGCTACCATTTACCTAGTTTCAACGCTACCATCTACCTAGTTTCAACGCTACAATCTACCTAGTTTTAACGCTACCATCTACCTAGTTTCAACGCTACCATCTAACTAGCCTCAACGCTACCATTTACCTAGTTTCAACACTACCATCTACCTAGTTTTAACGCTACCATCTACCTAATTTCAACGCTACCATTTACCTAGTTTCAACGCTACCATCTACCTAGTTTCAACGCTACCATCTACCTAGTTTCAACGCTACCATCTACCTAGTTTCAACGCTACCATCTAACTAGCCTCAACGCTACCATTTACCTAGTTTCAACACTACCATCTACCTAGTTTTAACGCTACCATCTACCTAATTTCAACGCTACCATTTACCTAGTTTCAACGCTACCATCTACCTAGTTTCAACGCTACCATCTACCTAGTTTCAACGCTACCATCTACCTAGTTTCAACGCTACCATCTACCTAGTTTCAACGCTACCATCTACCTGTGTAGCTGTGTACATGTTTGTGTACACGGCTGTGTACATGGGAGTATGCATGTAAGCACGCGTATGTGTACATACACTCGAGTCACTGTGTCGCCTGACTGGTGGTAGTGGCACTAGAGTATTGAATTGTGGTTAGTGGTGGTGGTGGTTAGTGGTGGTAGTGGTGGTGGTTAGTGGTGGTGGTGGTTAGTGGTGGTGGTGGTGGTTAGTGGTGGTGGTTAGTGGTGGTGGTGGTTAGTGGTGGTGGTTAGTGGTGGTGGTGGTTAGTGGTGGTGGTGGTTAGTGGTGGTGGTGGTTAGTGGTGGTGGTTAGTGGTGGTGGTGGTTAGTGGTGGTGGTGGCTAGTGGTGGTGGTTAGTGGTGGTTAGTGGTGGTGGTGGTTAGTGGTGGTGGTTAGTGGTGGTTAGTGGTGGTGGTGGTTAGTGGTGGTGGTGGTTAGTGGTGGTGGTGGTTAGTGGTGGTGGTGTTTAGTGGTGGTGGTGGTTAGTGGTGGTGGTGGTTAGTGGTGGTGGTTAGTGGTGGTGGTGGTTGGTGGTGGTGGTAGTTAGTGGTGGTGGTTAGTGGTAGTGGTGATAATGTTGGTAGCTTAAGTTAACGTTACATAGATGGTGGTTGATGGTGATAATGGTGGTAGGTTAGCGTTACATAGATGGTGGTTGATGGTGATAATGGTGGTAGGTTAGCGTTACATAGATGGTGGTTGATGGTGATAATGGTGGTAGTTTAACGTTACATAAATGGTGGTTGATGGTGATAATGGTGGTAGTTTAACGTTACATAAATGGTGGTTGATGGTGATAATGGTGGTAGTTTAACGTTACATAGATGGTGGTTGATGGTGATAATGGTGGTAGTTTAACATTACATAAATGGTGGTTGATGGTGATAATGGTGCTGGACTGGTGACATGCAGCCTTAAGGTAACTTTAAACTTGTGGAAGGTGCTGCATGTAGCGTAGGGTGGTGCTACATGTAGCGGAGGGTGGTGGTGCTACATGTAGCGGAGGGTGATGCTACATGTAGCGGAGGGTGGTGCTGCATATAGCAGAGGGTGGTGCTACATGTAGCAGAGGGTGGTGCTGCATGTACCGTAGGGTGGTGCTACATGTAGCAGAGGGTGGTGCTACATGTAGCAGAGGGTGGTGCTACATGTAGCAGAGGGTGGTGCTACATATAGCAGAGGGTGGTGCTACATGTAGCAGAGGGTGGTGCTACATATAGCAGAGGGTGGTGCTACATGTAGCAGAGGGTGGTGCTACATGTAGCAGAGGGTGGTGCTACATGTAGCAGAGGGTGGTGCTACATGTAGCAGAGGGTGGTGCTACATGTAGCAGAGGGTGGTGCTACATGTAGCAGAGGGTGGTGCTACATGTAGCAGAGGGTGGTGCTACATGTAGCAGAGGGTGGTGCTACATGTAGCAGAGGGTGGTGCTGCATATAGCAGAGGGTGGTGCTACATGTAGCGGAGGGTGGTGCTACATGTAGCAGAGGGTGGTGCTACATGTAGCGGAGGGTGGTGCTGCATGTAGCAGAGGGTGGTGCTACATGTAGCAGAGGGTGGTGCTACATGTAGCTGAGGGTGGTGCTACATGTAGCAGAGGGTGGTGCTACATGTAGCAGATTGTGGTGCTACATGTAGCGGAGGGTGGTGCTACATGTAGCGGAGGGTGGTGCTACATGTAACAGAGGGTGGTGCTACATGTAGCAGAGGGTGGTGCTACATGTAGCGGAGGGTGGTGCTGCATGTAGCAGAGGGTGGTGCTACATGTAGCAGAGGGTGGTGCTACATGTAGCTGAGGGTGGTGCTACATGTAGCAGAGGGTGGTGCTACATGTAGCAGATTGTGGTGCTACATGTAGCGGAGGGTGGTGCTACATGTAGCGGAGGGTGGTGCTACATGTAGCGGAGGGTGGTGCTACATGTAGCGGAGGGTGGTGCTACATGTAGCAGAGGGTGGTGCTACATGTAGCAGAGGGTGGTGCTGCATATAGCAGAGGGTGGTGCTACATGTAGCGGAGGGTGGTGCTACATGTAGCAGAGGGTGGTGCTACATGTAGCGGAGGGTGGTGCTACATGTAGCGGAGGGTGGTGCTACATGTAGCAGAGGGTGGTGCTACATGTAGCGGAGGGTGGTGCTACATGTAGCGGAGGGTGGTGCTACATGTAGCAGAGGGTGGTGCTACATGTAGCGGAGGGTGGTGCTACATGTAGCGGAGGGTGGTGCTACATGTAGCGGAGGGTGGTGCTACATGTAGCGGAGGGTGGTGCTACATGTAGCGGAGGGTGGTGCTACATGTAGCAGAGGGTGGTGCTACATGTAGCGGAGGGTGGTGCTACATGTAGCAGAGGGTGGTGCTACATGTAGCAGAGGGTGGTGCTACATGTAGCGGAGGGTGGTGCTACATGTAGCGGAGGGTGGTGCTACATGTAGCGGAGGGTGGTGCTACATGTAGCAGAGGGTGGTGCTACATGTAGCGGAGGGTGGTGCTACATGTAGCGGAGGGTGGTGCTACATGTAGCGGAGGGTGGTGCTACATGTAGCAGAGGGTGGTGCTACATGTAGCAGAGGGTGGTGCTACATGTAGCGGAGGGTGGTGCTACATGTAGCGGAGGGTGGTGCTACATGTAGCGGAGGGTGGTGCTACATGTAGCAGAGGGTGGTGCTACATGTAGCAGAGGGTGGTGCTACATGTAGCGGAGGGTGGTGCTACATGTAGCGGAGGGTGGTGCTACATGTAGCAGAGGGTGGTGCTACATGTAGCGGAGGGTGGTGCTACATGTAGCAGAGGGTGGTGCTACATGTAGCGGAGGGTGGTGCTACATGTAGCGGAGGGTGGTGCTACATGTAGCAGAGGGTGGTGCTACATGTAGCGGAGGGTTTTCTGCTACACGTAGGAACCTTTGTGTAGTAAACAGAGCGCTACTGGTGCAGGTCACTTATACTGTAGTTGTATTGTGGAGGCTAATTGTTAGCGTTACGCCACGATGGCCCCTCAAGGAAGGTTCCTCGATGTTGGTGAGGGGCTCTTGATTTAGGGAATTGGATCTGCGCTCCAGTTCCCCGAATTAAGCCTGAATGCCTTCCACATCCCCCCCCCCCATGCGCTGTATAATCCTCCGGGTTTAGCGCTTCCCCTTTGATTATAATAATAATAATACGCCACGATGGAGGCTGCCAGGGACGGCTGTAGGGTGTCACTGGCGGCTGTAGGATGGCTAGAGGCTGCCAGGGTCTGGAGAAGGCTACCAGGGACTATAGGAAGCTGCCAGGGACTACAGGAGGCTGCCAGGGACGGCTGTAGGTTGTCAGTGGTGGCTGGAGGATGTTAAGGATGCTTAGAGGCTGACAGGGTCTGGAGAAGGCTACCAGGGACTATAGGAGGCTGCCAGGGGCTACAGGAGGCTGCCAGGGACGGCTGGAAGCTGCCGTGGACGGCTGTAAGCTGTCAGGGGCGGCTGTAGGCTGTGAAGGGCGACTGAAAGCTGTCAGGGGCGGCTGAAAGCTGCCAGGGGCGGCTGGAAGCTACCAGGGGCGGCTGGAGGCTGTTAGGGATGGCTAGAGGCTTCCAGGGGCGACTTTAGGTTGCCAGGGACTGCAGAAGGCTGGCAGGGAATACAGGAGGGTGCCAGGAAATACAGGAGGACGCCAGGGACTACCAGAGGCTGCCAGGGACTACCAGAGGCTGCCAGGGACTACAAGAGGCTGTCAGGGACTACTAGAGGCTGCCAATAGTTACATGAGGCTGCCAGGGACTACATGAGGGTGCCAGGGACTACAGGAGGCTGCCAGGAACTACTAGAGGCTGTCAGGGACTACAAGAGAGTGCCAGGGACTACAGGAGGCTGTCAGAGACTACAGGAGGCTGTCAGGGACTACAGGAGAGTGCCTGGGACTGCAGGAGAGTGCCAGGGACTACAGGTGGCTGTCAGAGACTACAGGAGGCTGTCAGAGACTACAGGAGGCTGTCAGGGACTACAAGAGGCTGTCAGGGACTACAGGAGAATGCCAGGGACTACAGGAGTGCCAGGGACTACAAAAGAGTGCCAGGAACTACAAAAGAGTGCCAGGAACTACAGGAGAGTGTCAGGGACTACAAGAGAATGCCAGGGACTACAGGAGAGTGCCAGGGACTACAAGAGAGTGCCAGAGACTACAGGAGAGTGTCAGGGACTACAGGAGAGTGCTAGGGACTACAGGAGTGCCAGGGACTACAAGAGTGCCAGGGACTACAGGAGAATGCCAGGGACTACAGGAGTGCCAGGGACTACAGGAGGCTGGCAGGAATACAGGAGGGTGCCAGGAAACGCAGGAGGATGCCAGGGACTACCAGAGGCAGCCAGGGACTACCAGAGGCTGCCAGGGACTACAAGAGGCTGTCAGGGACTACAAGAGGCTGTCAGGGACTACAGGAGGCTGTCAGGGACTACAGGAGAGTGCCAGGGACTACAGGAGTGCCAGGGACTACAAAAGAGTGCCAGGGACTACAAAAGAGTGCCAGGGACTACAGGAGAGTGTCAGGGACTACAAGAGTGTCAGGGACTACAAGAGTGCCAGGGACTACAGGAGAGTGCCAGGGACTACAGGAGAGTGCCAGGGACTATAGGAGAGTGCCAGGGACTACAAGAGAGTGCCAGGGACTACAGGAGAGTGCCAGGGACTACAGGAGAGTGCCAGGGACCACAAGAGAGTGCCAGGGACTACAGGAGAGTGCCAGGGACTACAGGAGAGTGCCAGGGACTATAGGAGAGTGCCAGGGACTACAAGAGAGTGCCAGGGACTACAAGAGAGTGCCCGAGACTACTAGAGGCTGTAATGGACTATTGGATGGTATTCAGGGCTACTAGACATCAACAGTGTGTTGCTACCTTAGTCTACTTAGTCTACAGTGTTACACAAACTTCTACGTCATCTACAGTGTTACACAAACTTCTACGTCATCTACAGTGTTACACAAACTTCTACGTCATCTACAGTGTTACACAAACTTCTACGTCATCTACAGTGTTACACAAACTTCTACGTCATCTACAGTGTTACACAAACTTCTACGTCATCTACAGTGTTACACAAACTTCTACGTCATCTACAGTGTTACACAAACTTCTACGTCATCTACAGTGTTACACAAACTTCTACGTCATCTACAGTGTTACACAAACTTCTACGTCATCTACAGTGTTACACAAACTTCTACGTCATCTACAGTGTTACACAAACTTCTACGTCATCTACAGTGTTACACAAACTTCTACGTCATCTACAGTGTTACACAAACTTCTACGTCATCTACAGTGTTACACAAACTTCTACGTCATCTACAGTGTTACTAACAAAGTTCTACGTCATCTACAGTGTTACTAACAAAGTTCTACGTCATCTACAGTGTTACTAACAAACTTCTACGTCATCTACAGTGTTACTAACAAACTTCTACGTCATCTACAGTGTTACTAACAAAGTTCTACGTCATCTACAGTGTTACTAACAAAGTTCTACGTCATCTACAGTGTTACTAACAAACTTCTACGTCATCTACAGTGTTACTAACAAACTTCTACGTCATCTACAGTGTTACTAACAAACTTCTACGTCATCTACAGTGTTACTAACAAAGTTCTACGTCATCTACAGTGTTACTAACAAAGTTCTACGTCATCTACAGTGTTACTAACAAACTTCTACGTCATCTACAGTGTTACTAACAAAGTTCTACGTCATCTACAGTGTTACTAACAAAGTTCTACGTCATCTACAGTGTTACTAACAAAGTTCTACGTCATCTACAGTGTTACACAAACTTCTACGTCATCTACAGTGTTACTAACAAGGTTCTACGTCATCTACAGTGTTACTAACAAGGTTCTACGTCATCTACAGTGTTACTAACAAACTTCTACGTCATGTACAGTGTTACTAACAAAGTTCTACGTCATCTACAGTGTTACTAACAAAGTTCTACGTCATCTACAGTGTTACTAACAAAGTTGTACGTCATCTACAGTGTTACTCACAAAGTTCTAGGTCATCTACAGTGTTACTCACAAAGTTGTACGTCATCTACAGTGTTACTCACAAAGTTCTAGGTCATCTACAGTGTTACTCACAAAGTTCTAGGTCATCTACAGTGTTACTAACAAAGTTCTACGTCATCTACAGTGTTACTAACAAAGTTCTACGTCATCTACAGTGTTACTCACAAAGTTGTACGTCATCTACAGTGTTACTCACAAAGTTCTAGGTCATCTACAGTGTTACTCACAAAGTTCTAGGTCATCTACAGTGTTACTCACAAAGTTCTAGGTTATCTACAGTGTTACTCACAAAGTTCTAGGTCATCTACAGTGTTACTCACAAAGTTCTACGTCATCTACAGTGTTACTAACAAAGTTCTACGTCATCTACAGTGTTACTCACAAAGTTCTAGGTCATCTACAGTGTTACTAACAAAGTTGTACGTCATCTACAGTGTTACTCACAAAGTTCTACGTCATCTACAGTGTTACTCACAAAGTTCTAGGTCATCTACAGTGTTACTCACAAAGTTCTAGGTCATCTACAGTGTTACTCACAAAGTTCTAGGTTATCTACAGTGTTACTCACAAAGTTCTAGGTCATCTACAGTGTTACTCACAAAGTTCTACGTCATCTACAGTGTTACTCACAAAGTTGTACGTCATCTACAGTGTTACTAACAAAGTTCTAGGTCATCTACAGTGTTACTCACAAAGTTCTACGTCATCTACAGTGTTATTAACAAGGTTCTACGTCATCTACAGTGTTACTCACAAAGTTCTAGGTCATCTACAGTGTTACTCACAAAGTTCTAGGTCATCTACAGTGTTACTCACAAAGTTCTAGGTCATCTACAGTGTTACTCACAAAGTTCTACGTCATCTACAGTGTTATTAACAAGGTTCTACGTCATCTACAGTGTTACTCACAAAGTTCTAGGTCATCTACAGTGTTACTCACAAAGTTCTACGTCATCTACAGTGTTACTCACAAAGTTCTAGGTCATCTACAGTGTTACTCACAAAGTTCTACGTCATCTACAGTGTTACTCACAAAGTTCTAGGTCATCTACAGTGTTACTCACAAAGTTCTACGTCATCTACAGTGTTACTCACAAAGTTCTAGGTCATCTACAGTGTTACTCACAAAGTTCTAGGTCATCTACAGTGTTACTCACAAAGTTCTACGTCATCTACAGTGTTACTCACAAAGTTCTAGGTCATCTACAGTGTTACTCACAAAGTTCTACGTCATCTACAGTGTTACTAACAAAGTTGTACGTCATCTACAGTGTTACTAACAAAGTTGTACGTGGAAATATAAACAAAAATGCAGTATAATGTGATCCTTTATTGACAACGTTTCGCCCACACAGTGGGCTTTTTCAAGTCACACACGGATCTACCTGGGGTTGGAAGGTACGGGAGTATTTATAGTCAAGTTCACAATGTTGAGGTCAGGTGGAGAATGTTGAGGTCAGGTGGAGAATGTTGAGGTCAGGTGGAGAATGTTGAGGTCAGGTGGAGAATGTTGAGGTCAGGTGGAGAATGTTGAGGTCAGGTGGAGAATGTTGAGGTCAGGTGGAGAATGTTGAGGTCAGGTGGAGAATGTTGAGGTCAGGTGGAGAATGTTGAGGTCAGGTGGAGAATGTTGAGGTCAGGTGGAGAATGTTGAGGTCAGGTGGAGAATGCTGAGGTCAGGTGGAGAATGTTGAGGTCAGGTGGAGAATGCTGCATCTGATGATCTACCGGGTGGGGTTATAGAGTCTTGGGTAGCTTGGCAGGGGTATTGGACAAGTTGTGAGTAGACCTTCTGCAGTGTTCTATGTTCTTATGTGGGATAGCGATGAAGAAGTTTCTTGGCGAGTGGTTCAGCTATGTTATAGAAGCCGTAGTTCTGGTTGAAATTGTTGGTTATAGAGATAAGCGATGATTCCAGGATTCTTCTGTATTGAGTGTTGTCTTCTGTGGCGATAAGTCTTGAGTTTCTGTAGTTAATTAAATGGTTGTGTGAATTGCGATGTTGTACACAGGCATTCCTTGTATCGTCAGTCCTGCTTGCATATTGGTGTTCTGAAATACGTGTTTGGAGGTCTCTTGATGTTTCGCCCACATAATTTGTTGCAGTCATTACAAGGGATTATGTATACCCCTGCAGAGGATGGAGGCTTGTCCTGTCTACTACTGGTGATGTCCTTGATGGCCGTGGTTGTGGAGGTAGATACTTGGAATGATGTTTTGGCAAAGATGTTGGAAACATGTTTGGGATTGGAGTTGGTTGGGAGGACTATGTATCTCTTCTCGGCAGTGTCTTCTCTGGGTGTGTTGAAGATGTTTAATGCCCGGGCATTAGTCTACAGTGTTACACAAACTTCTACGTCATCTACAGTGTTACTCACAAAGTTCTACGTCATCTACAGTGTTTCTAACAACGTTCTAGGTCATCTACAGTGTTACTCACAAAGTTCTACGCCATCTACAGTGTTACTCACAAAGTTCTACGCCATCTACAGTGTTACTCACAAAGTTCTACGTCATCTACAGTGTTACTCACAAAGTTCTAGGTCATCTACAGTGTTACTCACAAAGTTCTACATCATTAACTCTTACAAGGTTGTTGATCTCTCTCCCCAGAGTTAATTTCAGTCAACAGTGAGAGTGAATCATCACATTAGTAATTTACACGATAACTGCTGCCCTCTACCATGCTGGTGTACCTTCACCACCCCTCACACACACACACACACACATTATTGTCTCGGTTGTTAACCTTTTCCTTGATAAAACTCTACTTCAGTAAAGGTCTAGACTAGAGGGACTAATCGCAAATTTGCACTCTGAAATAACTCTCTGCGAAAATAGGATGCCTGGCACATGACACAAAATAACTTCAATAAGTGTAATTATTACATTAAAATGTAATGGAAGTAGTGTAGGGGCACCGAGACTCTTCAACACATGCATGAAGGGAATTGCAACACACCACTGACTGTCAAGAGGGAACTGGTTTAGTTTTTCAAGATAGTTCCTGATTAGCCGGGCTGTGATGACTGTGTTGGGCTGCACCAACAGCCTACTGGATAGGACCCGGCCGCAGGGGTCGCTAATAGTGAGTGTGGTGGTGTGGTGGTGGTGGTGAGTGTGGTGGTGATGGTGAGTGTGGTGGTGATGGTGAGTGACGGTAATGGTGTGAGGTAGCGGGTGAGGGGAAGTTAGAAGAGGGGATGTGCCATCACAATGGTTGGTTCCTTGTTCTCCCACAGTCTTTCCCCTCTTTCACCCTCCCTTACTTCCCTCTCGTTGCTCCCTCCCTCTTCATTATCCATCTCTGTACCCCTCCATTCTATCTATTTCCTCCGGGCTAGTGGATAAAGGATAATAAAGAGGCCTCTGTACGGAGGGGAGATGAAGAGATGAAAGAGAGAGGCTGGGAGCACTCCCAACACCTCTATCTATCTATCTATCTGAAGTAAGTTTAGTCTCTTCTCTGAGGACGAGGGTCCCCAGTCGCCTAGCTTCGGCTAAGCGCCCATACTTATATACGTATTTATATCAATTACAACACTGCCACTAGCCAAGGAGTCGAACCCATGCTGCCTTGGCCCGCCTCATGGTGTTGTTATTGATCAATACCACTCGTTCGTGGTTACAATAATATATATATATATATATATATATATATATATATATATATATATATATATATATATATATATATATATATATATATATATATATATATATATATGCAAAACAACCACTCTGAAAGAATAGAGAAATTCCAAGCGCTTTCGTGATAGTTCCTTGATAATGTGAGTAGTCACGAAAGCGCTTGGAATTTCTCTATTCTTTCAGAGTGGTTGTTTTGCATATTCTGAAATCACCTGTTTACTGTGATCTTATTGCATATATATATATATATATATATATATATATATATATATATATATATATATATATATATATATATATATATATATATATATATACATATATATACATTGAAAGGTGTATGTCCTGTGTATATATCTACTACAGTAATAATAATTACACTTAAGAGTAACTGTATGAACTTAAAGATATTTGTATCTACTTTTCAAGTGATTTATTTTATGTATTTATTGTGAACGTTGACACCATGACCACTGTTGTTGATGTTTTAGTAAACTGTGTGTGTGTGTGTGCCATGACTGGCACTAAGGTGTGCAGTGCCACTATTAGGATTGACTGTGATGATGCCTTTTTGCTAGTAACTCTCTCCCTCACTGAGTAGAGGAAACAGCAGTGCCACTAATAAGGAAACAGCACCTTGGACGAATTGACTTCTCTTAAACAGCAGTAAAAGACTTAAATGTAAATACACATGAATCATTTATATTAAGAGAGACCTCACACACCTTGATAAATAGGAGAGGGGACCCTGGAGCTAGAGGTCGACGCATAAGTGGCAACATCATATATGTTGCCTTGTTGACTGAGAGGCTGGAGGTAAGGACCCAGCTGTCCTAATCTTTCTACACTCTGTTAACTGTGATATGTGTCACTAACTGGGCATTGCAATGGTTAGCGTAAGAAGGAGAAAGGAAAGCTGGGAGAGAGCCATATTTAATGTAGTATTGAGAGGGGTGGAGAGGGCTAGTAGTGAGAGGGGTGGAGAGGGCTAGTAGTGAGAGGGGTGGAGAGGGCTAGTAGTGAGAGGGGTGGAGAGGGCTAGTAGTGAGAGGGGTGGAGAGGGCTAGTAGTGAGAGGGGTGGAGAGGGCTAGTAGTGAGAGGGGTGGAGAGGGCTAGTAGTGAGAGGGGTGGAGAGGGCTAGTAGTGAGAGGGGTGGAGAGGGCTAGTAGTGAGAGGGGTGGAGAGGGCTAGTAGTGAGAGGGGTGGAGAGGGCTAGTAGTGAGAGGGGTGGAGAGGGCTAGTAGTGAGAGGGGTGTTGTGAATGTGTCAGCGGGAGGCTGGGAAGATCAGGCGGAACAAGTACATAACCCAGCTGTCTCTCTCTCTCTCTCTCTCTCTCTCTCTCTCTCTCTCTCTCACTCTCTCTCATGCAGGAATGCCGCATCACATCGTAATAACACAACTGTAGCTAACTCACGGAACTGGTAGGATTGAAACCCAAGATGGTTTCCAGTACATGCATAAGACACATGTGCAACGGTTATTTTTATTGCCGTTCTTCTGTCACATACAGAGGAGAATGTATTGTAGGCAGCAGGGGTAGTGACGAGGTAAAGTTGATGTGATCACTCCATCAACCTTGGAGAAATAATTTGAGGTGGTCAGTCCCTCAGCCTGGAGAAGAGTTCAGCTCCATGGTCTGGAACAAGGTGGTCAGTCCCTCAGCCTGGAGAAGAGTTCAGCTCCATGGTCTGGAACAAGGTGGTCAGTCCCTCAGTCTGGAGAAGAGTTCAGCTCCATGGTCTGGAACAAGGTGGTCAGTCCCTCAGTCTGGAGAAGAGTTCAGCTCCATGGTCTGGAACAAGGTTGTCAGTCCCTCAGCCTGGAGAAGAGTTCAGCTCCATGGTCTGGAACAAGGTTGTCAGTCCCTCAGCCTGGAGAAGAGTTCAGCTCCATGGTCTGGAACAAGGTGGTCAGTCCCTCAGTCTGGAGAAGAGTTCAGCTCCATGGTCTGGAACAAGGTGGTCAGTCCCTCAGCCTGGAGAAGAGTTCAGCTCCATGGTCTGGAACAAGGTGGTCAGTCCCTCAGTCTGGAGAAGAGTTCAGCTCCATGGTCTGGAACAAGGTGGTCAGTCCCTCAGTCTGGAGAAGAGTTCAGCTCCATGGTCTGGAACAAGGTGGTCAGTCCCTCAGCCTGGAGAAGAGTTCAGCTCCATGGTCTGGAACAAGGTGGTCAGTCCCTCAGTCTGGAGAAGAGTTCAGCTCCATGGTCTGGAACAAGGTGGTCAGTCCCTCAGTCTGGAGAAGAGTTCAGCTCCATGGTCTGGAACAAGGTGGTCAGTCCCTCAGTCTGGAGAAGAGTTCAGCTCCATGGTCTGGAACAAGGTGGTCAGTCCCTCAGTCTGGAGAAGAGTTCAGCTCCATGGTCTGGAACAAGGTGGTCAGTCCCTCAGCCTGGAGAAGAGTTCAGCTCCATGGTCTGGAACAATATGAAATTGAAGCATGAGAATGGAGTCTTAAATACTGTCGAAGGGGAGGTGGTATCATCTGCAAGAAGTTGCAGGGGACAGGATTCACTAGAAGAAAGAAGAAGGTGAGAATTGTGGAGCACTGCAGCAAGCCTATGCTTGGCAGGTCCCTCTGGAATCCAGTCCTTCTCACTCATAAATGGTAGTTAAGTGATGAGGTGGTGGAAGATGTCCCTTGTGTTGCTGTGTTTGACAGGTATATTGAAAATGTTTTTTGTTTTCTGGGGCCTATTGAAAGGTTTGATTTATATCCGCTTGGAGATTTACAGTGTCCTTAGTGGATGTCACTCATGTTAATTGTGGTATCACCAGCAAATAATGATGCAGTGCTATGATTTATATCTTAGATATGAGATGTAAATCATAGCACTGCATCATGGGGAAAACAGTGGGGGGATGGGGCGAGTACTGTACCTTGTGGAAGAGAGCTTTTCACTGTAGCAGCCTCTGACTTAACTCTGTTTACTGTTTCTTTGTGTTGTGTTGGTTAGAAAGTTGAAGATCTATCTGCTTACTTTTCCAGTTATTCCTTTATCACACATTTTGTGTGCTGTTACACCATACTCGCATTTGTCGAAGGCTTTTGCAGAGTCAGTGTACTCTACCATATCATAGTGGTCCAGTAGTTGTGAGAGGCAGGAGCGACCATCCAAGACCATATCATAGTGGTCCAGTAGTTGTGAGAGGCAGGAGCGACCATCCAAGACCATATCATAGTGGTCCAGTAGTTGTGAGAGGCAGGAGCGACCATCCAAGACCATATCATAGTGGTCCAGTAGTTGTGAGAGGCAGGAGCGACCATCCAAGACCATATCATAGTGGTCCAGTAGTTGTGAGAGGCAGGAGCGACCATCCAAGACCATATCATAGTGGTCCAGTAGTTGTGAGAGGCAGGAGCGACCATCCAAGACCATGTCATAGTGGTCCAGTAGTTGTGACAGGTAGGAGCGACCTCACAACTGCCTGTGGGAGATGTGGGTGGAGTTACCTGTGGGAGATGAGAGCATTTACGGAGGGCATCATGACACGACTAATATTGTGAAGGTAATTCCTGGTGTTCGGTGGCCCGTAGTGTGTGTGTGTGTGTGTGTGTGTGTGTGTGTGTGTGTGTGTGTGTGTGTGTGTGTGTGTGTGTGTGTGTGTGCGCGCATGCTTGCGTGCTTGAGTGCCTGTGCGTTCGTGCGTGTAAATCATTGAAGAAGTGCGTGACAGTTTGTGTCCTACACTGACAGTGTAGTAGCAGGGTGCGTGACCATTTAATGTCGTATATTGACCATTTTCAGGAAGGTTTCAGAGCGTCACTTGGACTCCAGTGTCTGTCAGTGATGAATCACTGCAGTCACAACAAGTTATGTGATGTGCAGTGTTGTGATAGTGATGCTGGATGTTTCACCTCCCTCTCCCTCATCCTCTTTCCCCTAATACAAGGATGTTGTGTGGGTGAGGGGGCGCAGCCGTGTCTGCTGATGGGGAGTGAGGGAGGGAGAGGTGTGTGTGTGTGGGGGACCGCTGGATAGTTTGAGCAGTGCCTCGCTGCCTGCCACTGCTGGTACACTACCGCTCCAGGCTTGTGTTCACCGTCGCTTTCTCACCTTCCCTGCCGTGTAGTTCCCATCTCCCCTCTCTCACACGTTAACTCTGCTGTCTGCACTGCATTATAGGTGCTGTCTGATACGTTCCTGCCTCGCTAAACATCCGTGTCTGTCCTGGCTTCCTCCTGATTGTGACAGCCATGGATGAAGACACCCCAAACACAGCCTCCGGCAGGAGGAACATCCTACCCCCTGGTGCTTTCCTACAGTGCCACCAGGCCACCATGGTGTGCCAACACTGCTGTAGACCTACTAGACGTATCTAACTATCCAGCAGGCCTACACCATGAAGACTAGTGCTTAATCTTTACCTAGTACGACCACCAGTGCTCTAATCTACATCTAGCCCGGGCCCCGTCCCCCTCACTCACGTTATTTGTCGTGGGAGATAAAGCGATATATATATATATATATATATATATATATATATATATATATATATATATATATATATATATATATATATATATATATATATATATATATATATTCTAGGGTGGTAGATATGTGAATATTTTGTGCTTATAGTGCTCGGGAATGATTGGTTAGTATATTAGGTTTAACACTTACCTACGTAACGAGGATCATTAAGAACTCTCCATATACTCAGGTATACATCTCTCGGTGTATATCCACTGAGTGATACACTCTTCAGTGTATATACCATGAAAGATATACGCCTCGCAGCGTATATAAGCAGACATATACCTCCAGGTATATATAATATTATTATTATTATTATTATTATTATTATTATTGTTTACAATAGTTATTTCTCATACAGAAAAACTAACACATTTCAGTGTATATATATACCTTGAATATTGACTGGAGAATACAACGTCAGTGTATATACACTGACTAGTCGTGATTGGACAGCCTTACGTATTCTCAAGTGCAGTGAGAGTGCATTGACCAATGTAGTCTGAGTGCATCCGCGGTGGGGAGTGAATGATGCCGGGGGTAACACCAGAGTGACACTCACCTGTGTGGGGGTTACGAGAGGGGTCAGCGCCCCCGCGGCTCGCTGCCAGACCAGGCCTGCCTGCCGACAGCCTCATTGTTGAAGCTGTGTAAGGAGGCTTGAGGCTGTCTGCCAGCCAGAACAACATGGGTCTTGGGAGGAGCATAACTTCCTTCTGCAGTGGAGGTAAGACTCAAGACTGTCTCTCAAGACTGTCTCTCAAGACTATCTCTCAAGACTGTCTCTCAAGACTCTCTCTCAAGACTGTCTCTCAAGACTCTCTCTCAAGACTGTCTCTCAAGACTGTCTCTCAAGACTCTCTCTCAAGACTGTCTCTCAAGACTGTCTCTCAAGACTGTCTCTCAAGACTCTCTCTCAAGACTGTCTCTCAAGACTGTCTCTCAAGACTCTCTCTCAAGACTGTCTCTCAAGACTCTCTCTCAAGACTATCTCTCAAGACTATCTCTCAAGACTATCTCTCAAGACTATCTCTCAAGACTATCTCTCAAGACTGTCTCTCAAGACTCTCTCTCAAGACTCTCTCTCAAGACTGTCTCTCAAGACTCTCTCTCAAGACTCTCTCAAGACTGTCTCTCAAGACTGTCTCTCAAGACTCTCTCTCAAGACTGTCTCTCAAGACTGTCTCTCAAGACTCTCTCAAGACTGTCTCTCAAGACTGTCTCTCAAGACTATCTCTCAAGACTATCTCTCAAGACTATCTCTCAAGACTATCTCTCAAGACTATCTCTCAAGACTATCTCTCAAGACTGTCTCTCAAGACTATCTCTCAAGACTCTCTCTCAAGACTGTCTCTCAAGACTATCTCTCAAGACTCTCTCAAGACTGTCTCTCAAGACTGTCTCTCAAGACTCTCTCTCAAGACTGTCTCTCAAGACTATCTCTCAAGACTCTCTCAAGACTGTCTCTCAAGACTGTCTCTCAAGACTCTCTCTCAAGACTGTCTCTCAAGACTATCTCTCAAGACTATCTCTCAAGACTATCTCTCAAGACTGTCTCTCAAGACTCTCTCTCAAGACTGTCTCTCAAGGCTCTCTCTCAAGACTGTCTCTCAAGGCTCTCAAGACTATCTCTCAAGACTATCTCTCAAGACTGTCTCTCAAGACTATCTCTCAAGACTCTCTCTCAAGACACTCTCTCAAGACTCTCTCTCAAGACTATCTCTCAAGACTCTCTCTCAAGACACTCTCTCAAGACTCTCTCTCAAGACTCTCTCTCAAGGCTCTCAAGACTATCTCTCAAGACTATCTCTCAAGACTATCTCTCAAGACTCTCTCTCAAGACTCTCTCTCAAGACTGTCTCTCAAGGCTCTCTCTCAAGACTATCTCTCAAGACTATCTCTCAAGACTATCTCTCAAGACTCTCTCAAGACTCTCTCAAGACTTTCTCTCAAGACTGTCTCTCAAGACTGTCTCTCAAGACTGTCTCTCAAGACTATCTCTCAAGACTATCTCTCAAGACTATCTCTCAAGACTGTCTCTCAAGGCTCTCTCTCAAGACTATCTCTCAAGACTATCTCTCAAGACTGTCTCTCAAGGCTCTCTCTCAAGACTATCTCTCAAGACTATCTCTCAAGACTATCTCTCAAGACTCTCTCAAGACTCTCTCAAGACTATCTCTCAAGACTGTCTCTCAAGACTGTCTCTCAAGACTGTCTCTCAAGACTGTCTCTCAAGACTGTCTCTCAAGACTGTCTCTCAAGGCTCTCTCTCAAGACTATCTCTCAAGACTATCTCTCAAGACTCAAGACTCTCTCAAGACTATCTCTCAAGACTATCTCTCAAGACTCTCTCAAGACTCTCTCAAGACTATCTCTCAAGACTTTCTCTCAAGACTGTCTCTCAAGACTGTCTCTCAAGACTGTCTCTCAAGGCTCTCTCTCAAGACTATCTCTCAAGACTATCTCTCAAGACTATCTCTCAAGACTCTCTCAAGACTATCTCTCAAGACTATCTCTCAAGACTATCTCTCAAGACTCTCTCAAGACTCTCTCAAGACTATCTCTCAAGACTTTCTCTCAAGACTGTCTCTCAAGACTGTCTCTCAAGACTGTCTCTCAAGACTGTCTCTCAAGGCTCTCTCTCAAGACTATCTCTCAAGACTATCTCTCAAGACTCAAGACTCTCTCAAGACTATCTCTCAAGACTATCTCTCAAGACTCAAGACTCTCTCAAGACTATCTCTCAAGACTATCTCTCAAGACTTTCTCTCAAGACTTTCTCTCAAGACTTTCTCTCAAGACTCCTTCACTCCTTTATGCTTATTACAGTAACCTTAAACTGTGCTAGAGCAGTGTATTGTTTCTCTGTATACTGCTACTTTCTGTACTGCTACTCTGTATTGCTACTCTGTACTGCTACTCTGTACTGCTACTCTGTACTGCTACTCTGTACTGCTACTCTGTACTGCTACTCTGTACTGCTACTCTGTACTGCTACTCTGTACTGCTACTCTGTACTGCTACTCTGTACTGCTACTCTGCCATACTGTATGATCCAGGATGAGTGTTACACTCCAGGTGATGAGATACGTCAGTCTCAGCTGGGACAGGCTTTAATAAGCCTGTGGGATAGTGCATCAGTCTACTGGTAGTTCAGCAGGTGTAGTGCTGGTAGTTCAGCAGGCGTAGTACTGGTAGTTCAGCAGGCGTAGTGACTGGTAGTTCAGCAGGCGTAGTACTGGTAGTTCAGCAGGCGTAGTGACTGGTAGTTCAGCAGGCGTAGTACTGGTAGTTCAGCAGGTGTAGTGACTGGTAGTTCAGCAGGTGTAGTGCTGGTAGTTCAGCAGGTGTAGTGACTGGTAGTTCAGCAGGTGTAGTGACTGGTAGTTCAGCAGGTGTAGTACTGGTAGTTCAGCAGGTGTAGTGACTGGTAGTTCAGCAGGTGTAGTGACTGGTAGTTCAGCAGGTGTAGTGACTGGTAGTTCAGCAAGTGTAGTACTGGTAGTTCAGCAGGTGTAGTGACTGGTAGTTCAGCAGGCGTAGTGACTGGTAGTTCAGCAGGTGTAGTGACTGGTAGTTCAGCAGGTGTAGTACTGGTAGCTCAGCAGGTGTAGTGACTGGTAGTTCAGCAGGTGTAGTGACTGGTAGTTCAGCAGGTGTAGTGCTGGTAGTTCAGCAGGTGTAGTGCTGGTAGTTCAGCAGGTGTAGTGACTGGTAGTTCAGCAGGTGTAGTGACTGGTAGTTCAGCAGGTGTAGTGCTGGTAGTTCAGCAGGTGTAGTGCTGGTAGTTCAGCAGGTCTAGTGACTGGTAGTTCAGCAGGTGTAGTGACTGGTAGTTCAGCAGGTGTAGTGACTGGTAGTTCAGCAGGTGTAGTGACTGGTAGTTCAGCAGGTGTAGTGACTGGTAGTTCAGCAGGTGTAGTGACTGGTAGTTCAGCAGGTGTAGTACTGGTAGCTCAGCAGGTGTAGTGACTGGTAGTTCAGCAGGTGTAGTGACTGGTAGTTCAGCAGGTGTAGTACTGGTAGTTCAGCAGGTGTAGTGACTGGTAGTTCAGCAGGTGTAGTACTGGTAGTTTAGCAGGTGTAGTACTGGTAGTTCAGCAGGTGTAGTACTGGTAGCTCAGCAGGTGTAGTGACTGGTAGTTCAGCAGGTGTAGTGACTGGTAGTTCAGCAGGTGTAGTACTGGTAGTTCAGCAGGTGTAGTACTGGTAGCTCAGCAGGTGTAGTGACTGGTAGTTCAGCAGGTGTAGTGACTGGTAGTTCAGCAGGTGTAGTGCTGGTAGTTCAGCAGGTGTAGTGCTGGTAGTTCAGCAGGTGTAGTGACTGGTAGTTCAGCAGGTGTAGTGACTGGTAGTTCAGCAGGTGTAGTGACTGGTAGTTCAGCAGGTGTAGTGACTGGTAGTTCAGCAGGTGTAGTGACTGGTAGTTCAGCAGGTGTAGTGACTGGTAGTTCAGCAGGTGTAGTGACTGGTAGTTCAGCAGGTGTAGTACTGGTAGTTCAGCAGGTGTAGTGACTGGTAATTCAGCAGGTGTAGTGACTGGTAGTTCAGCAGGTGTAGTGCTGGTAGTTCAGCAGGTGTAGTGACTGGTAGTTCAGCAGGTGTAGTGACTGGTAGTTCAGCAGGTGTAGTGACTGGTAGTTCAGCAGGTGTAGTGCTGGTAGTTCAGCAGGTGTAGTGACTGGTAGTTCAGCAGGTGTAGTGACTGGTAGTTCAGCAGGTGTAGTACTGGTAGTTCAGCAGGTGTAGTGACTGGTAGTTCAGCACGTGTAGTACTGGTAGTTCAGCAGGTGTAGTGACTGGTAATTCAGCAGGTGTAGTGACTGGTAGTTCAGCAGGTGTAGTGCTGGTAGTTCAGCAGGTGTAGTGACTGGTAGTTCAGCAGGTGTAGTGACTGGTAGTTCAGCAGGTGTAGTGAATGGTAGTTCAGCAGTTGTAGTGACTGGTAGTTCAGCAGGTGTAGTGACTGGTAGTTCAGCAGGTGTAGTGACTGGTAGTTCAGCAGGTGTAGTGACTGGTAGTTCAGCAGGTGTAGTGACTGGTAGTTCAGCAGGTGTAGTGACTGGTAGTTCAGCAGGTGTAGTGACTGGTAGTTCAGCAGGTGTAGTGACTGGTAGTTCAGCAGGTGTAGTGACTGGTAGTTCAGCAGGTGTAGTGACTGCCTCTCGTTGTGGGTCATATCTTTGTAATATAATAAGTCACCTTTGTAGTTAACCAACACTTCAGTCAAAAACTGACATTATCAATTCAAGTAACTGGGAGTCAGTCCCACGGGTTCCTCAGTCTTGTAAACAACAGACTGTATCCTCAGATCAAACATAGATTGTAACACTCACAGGTTGATGAGCTAAATGTATATGTATCATATTTGTATCTATCTGTCTCATAGTAGATAGAGAGGATTATATAGTGGGGCCAGTGGTGAGGTGCAGTAGTTGTAGACGGAGTCACATGTGGGCATTGCCCACTACTGCGAGTATCACAAGGATATATCCTCTTGTGGTACTACCAAATATCATGGTGTGGTAGTACCACATATCATGGTGTGGTAGTACCACATATCATGGTGTGGTAGTACCACATATCATGGTGTGGTAGTACCACATATCATGGTGTGGTAGTACCACATATCATGGTGTGGTAGTACCACATACCGTGGTGTGGTAGTACCACATACCATGGTGTGGTAGTACCACATACCATAGTGTGGTAGTACCACATATCATGGTGTGGTAGTACCACATATGGTGTGGTAGTACCACATATCATGGTGTGATAGTACCACATACCATGGTGTGGTAGTACCGCATACCATGGTGTGGTAGTACCTCATACCATGGTGTGGTAGTACCACATACCATGGTGTGGTAGTACCACATGTCATGGTGTGGTAGTACCACACCATGGTGTGGTAGTACCACATGCCATGGTGTGGTAGTACCACATATCATGGTGTGGTAGTACCACATATCATGGTGTGGTAGTACCACATATCATGGTGTGGTAGTACCACATACCATGGTGTGGTAATACCACATACCATGGTGCGGCAGTACCATATATAGTGTGGTAGTACCACATACCATGGTGTGGTAGTACCACATATGGTGTGGTAGTACCACATACCATGGTGTGATAGTACCACATACCATGGTGTGGTAGTACCACATATCATGGTGTGGTAGTACCACATACCATGGTGTGGTAGTACCACATATCATGGTGTGGTAGTACCACATACCATGGTGTGGTAGTACCACATATGGTGTGGTAGTACCACATACCATGGTGTGGTAGTACCACATACCATGGTGTGGTAGTACCACATACCATGGTGTGGTAGTACCACATACCATGGTGTGGTAGTACCACATACCATGGTGTGGTAGTACCACATATCATGGTGTGGTAGTACCACATACCATGGTGTGGTAATACCACATATCATGGTGTGGTAGTACCACATACCATGCAACAATATATACTGTTCAGTGGTATTATTACCTGCTACCTGGAGTCTACCTGGAGGGTATTCCAGGGATCAACGCCCCCACGGTCCAGTCCACGACCAGGCCTCCTGGTGAATCAGGGCCTGATCAACCAGGCTGTTACTGCTGGCTGCACTTAGTCCAGCGTACGAACCACAGCCCGGCTGATCCGGCACCGACTTTAAGTATCTGTCCAGCTCCCTCTTGGAGGCAGCCAAGGATCTTGAAGGCAGCCAGGGATCTTGAAGACAGCCAGAGGTCTTGAAGACATCCAGGGATCTTGAAGACAGCCAGGGGCCTTGAAGACAGCCAGGGGTCTTGAAGGCAGCCAGGGATCTTGAAGAAAGCCAGAGGTCTTGAAGGCAGCCAGGGATCTAGAAGGCAGCCAGGGATCTTGAAGACAGCCGGAGGTCTTGAAGACATCCAGGGATCTTGAAGACAGCCAGGGGTTTTGAAGGCAGCCAGGGATCTTGAAGACAGCCAGAGGTCTTGAAGACATCCAGGGATCTTGAAGACAGCCAGGGGCCTTGAAGACAGCCAGGGGTCTTGACGGCAGCCAGGGATCTAGAAGGCAGCCAGGGGTCTTGAAGGCAGCCAGGGGTCTAGAAGGCAGCCAGAGGTCTTGAAGACAGCCAGGGATCTAGAAGGCAGCCAGGGGTCTTGAAGGCAGCCAGGGGTCTTGAAGACAGCCAGGGGTCTTGAAGACAGCCATGGGCCTTGAAGACAGCCAGGGATCTAGAAGGCAGCCAGGGTCTTGAAGGCAGCCAGGGGTCTTGAAGACAGCCAGGGGTCTTGAAGACAGCCATGGGCCTTGAAGACAGCCAAGGGTGTTGAAGGCAGCCAGGGATCTTGAAGGCAGCCAGGGGTCTTGAAGACAGCCAGGGGTCTTGAAGACAACCAGGGGTCTTGAAGACAGCCAGGGGTCTTGAAGACAGCCAGGGATCTTGAAGGCAGCCAGGGATCTTAAAGACAGCCAGGGGTCTTGAAGACAACCAGGGGTCTATTGGTAATTCCCATTATGCGTGATGGGAGGCTGTTGAACAGTCTTGGGCCCCGGACACTTATGGTGTTTTCTCTTAGTGTACCAATGGCGACCCTACTTTCCACTGGGGGTGTGTTGCACCTCCTGCCCAGTCTTTTACTTTCGTAGGCAGTGATTTCCGTGTGCAGATTCGGGACCATTCCTTCCAGGATTTTCCAAGAGTGAATTATGGCGTTATTTTGTATATGTTTCTGCCTCTCTCTTTCCCTAACTTTCATTGACCCCATCTCTCTCTCTTGCTCTCTCAGTTCCTTCTAGTTCACTCCCTCCCACAACAAGTATCGACTCCTACTTACTCCTCGTCTGTGTTGTTTTTACCCCCTACCCCCACCCCCCATTCATCGTTATAACCTTGTCCCCTGCCCCTGCCCCTTACACGTAGCCTGCCATCTACACTATTACCCTGCCACCTACACTATTATCCTGCCACCTGCACTATTATCCTGCCACCTGCATTATTATCCTGCCACCTGCACTATTATCCTGCCATCTCCCCTGCCCCTGCCACCTACACTATTACCCTGCCACCTCCCCTGCCCCTGCCACCTTCACTATTACCCTGCCACCTACACTTCTACCCTGCCACCTCCCCTGCCCCTGCCACCTACACTATTACACTGCCACCTCCCCTGCCCCTGCCACCTACACTATTATCCTGCCATCTCCCCTGCCCCTGCCACCTACACTATTACCCTGCCACCTCCCCTGCCCCTGCCACCTACACTATTACCCTGCCACCTACACTATTACCCTGCCACCTACACTATTACCCTGCCGCCTACACTATTACCCTGCCACCTGCATTATTACCCTGCCACCTCCCCTGCCCCTGCCACCTACACTATTACCCTGCCACCTGCACTATTACCCTGCCACCTCCCCTGCCCCTGCCACGTACACTATTACCCTGCCACCAACACTATTACCCTGCCACCTCCCCTGCCCCTGCCACCTACACTATTACCCTGCCACCTACACTATTACCCTGCCACCTACACTATTACCCTGACACCTACACTATTACCCTGCCACCTACACTATTACACTGCCACCTACACTATTACCCTACCACCTACACTATTACCCTTCCACCTACACTATTACACTGCCACCTACACTATTACCCTGCCACCTACACTATTACACTGCCACCTACACTATTACACTGCCACCTACACTATTACCCTGCCACCTACACTATTACACTGCCACCTACACTATTACACTGCCACCTACACTATTACCCTGCCACCTACATTATTACACTGCCACCTACACTATTACCCTGCCACCTACACTATTACACTGCCACCTACACTATTACCCTGCCACCTACACTATTACACTGCCACCTACACTATTACACTGCCACCTACACTATTACACTGCCACCTACACTATTACTCTGCCACCTACACTATTACCCTGCCACCTGCACTATTACACTGCCACCTACACTATTACACTGCCACCTACACTATTACCCTGCCACCTACACTATTACCCTGCCACCTACACGATTACCCTGCCACCTACACTATTACACTGGTTGATCAGGCGCTGATCCACCAGGAGGCCTGGTCACAGACCGGGCCGCGGGGGCGTTGACCCCCGAAACTCTCTCCAGGTAAACACTGCCACCTACACTATTACACTGCCACCTACACTATTACCCTGCCACCTACACTATTACACTGCCACCTACACTATTACCCTGCCACCTACACTATTACCCTGCCACCTACACTATTACCCTGCCACCTACACTTACACTGCCACCTACACTATTACCCTGCCACCTACACTATTACCCTGCCACCTACACTATTACACTGCCACCTACATTATTACCCTGCCACCTACACTATTACCCTGCCACCTCCCCTGCCCCTGCCACCTACACTATTACTCTGCCACCTACACTATTACTCTGCCACCTACACTATTACACTGCCACCTACACTATTACACTGCCACCTACACTATTACCCTGCCACCTACACTATTACACTGCCACCTACATTATTACCCTGCCACCTACACTATTACACTGCCACCTACACTATTACCCTGCCACCTACACTATTTCACTGTCACCTACACTATTACACTGCCACCTACACTATTACCCTGCCACCTACACTATTACCCTGCCACCTACACTATTACACTGCCACCTACACTATTACCCTGCCACCTACATTACTACACTGCCACCTACATTATTACCCTGCCACCTACACTATTACACTGCCACCTACACTATTACCCTGCCACCTACACTATTACACTGCCACCTACACTATTACACTGCCACCTACACTATTACCCTTCCACCTACACTATTACACTGCCACCTACACTATTACCCTGCCACCTACCCTGCCCCTGAACTTCACCTACATGTCATGTCACCTAATTGATAGTGAGTGCTGGAGGCAACCCGGATGTTGTTGTTGTTAGTGTTGTCAGTGTTGTTGTTAGTGTTGTCAGTGTTGTTGTTAGTGTTGTCAGTGTTGTTGTTAGTGTTGTCAGTGTTGTTGTTAGTGTTGTCAGTGTTGTTGTTAGTGTTGTCAGTGTTGTTGTTAGTGTTGTCAGTGTTGTTGTTAGTGTTGTCAGTGTTGTTGTTAGTGTTGTCAGTGTTGTTGTTAGTGTTGTCAGTGTTGTTGTTAGTGTTGTCAGTGTTGTTGTTAGTGTTGTCAGTGTTGTTGTTCTACTCTGAAGTTCATATATCACAGTATATACACTGAGAGATGTGTGTCTCACAGTATATACACTGAGAGATGTGTGTCTCACAGTATATACACTTAGAGATGTGTCTCTCACAGTATATACACTGAGAGATGTGTCTCTCACAGTATATACACTGAGAGATGTGTCTCTCACAGTATATACACTGAGAGATGTGTCTCTCACAGTATATACACTGAGAGATGTGTCTCTCACAGTATATACACTGAGAGATGTGTCTCTCACAGTATATACACTGAGAGATGTGTCTCACAGTATATACAC
Source organism: Cherax quadricarinatus (assembly GCF_038502225.1). Classification (NCBI taxonomy): domain Eukaryota; kingdom Metazoa; phylum Arthropoda; class Malacostraca; order Decapoda; family Parastacidae; genus Cherax; species Cherax quadricarinatus. The sequence continues at coordinate 2,248,331 of NC_091366.1, forward strand.
TGAGAGATGTCTCTCACAGTATATACACTGAGAGATGTGTCTCATCATATATACTCAGAATATTCCTGACTATGGAGACATATTGCAGTAAGAACTGTCTTAAAGAACACAATCTCCAACACCTTAATGTTCCACTGAGAAATACTGTATTTCTCACACTTCTGACGTTACCTACATCCTCTAACCTCACTGACATGACCCATTCCCCTCACTCATGTCTCACATTACCTCTCACTCACATGTCTCTTATTACCCCCTCTATTCTCCCTCTCTCTCTCTCTCTCTCTCTCTCTCTCTCTCTGTTCTCAGATGATATTCTTGCTCTTAATTCGTGATCAACCAGACTGTTGTTACTGGCTGACTGGAGGAACAATGACAGCATAGCTGCTGTCATTGTTCCTGTCGAAATCTGTGTTTATGTCGTGCATTTGTCGTGGTTAGTGGAGTGGGTTGTTAGTAGTGGCGGTAGTGAGGGTGTGTTTATGGTTGTTAGTAGTGGCGGTAGTGAGGGTGTGTTTATGGTTGTTAGGAAGTGGTTGACGTAGGTGTGTAGGAAGAAGGTAGGTACTGGAGTGTGTGTGGTAGTGTCAGGAAGGTAGGTACTGGTGTGTGGTAGTGCCAGGAAGGTAGGTACTGATGTGTGGTAGTGCCAGGAAGGTAGGTACTGGTGCGTGGTAGTGTCAGGAAAGTAGGTACTGGTGTGTGGAAGTGTCAGGAAGGTAGGTACTGGTGTGTGGTAGTGTCAGGAAGGTAGGTACTGGTGCCTGGTAGTGTCAGGAAGGTAGGTACTGGTGCCTGGTAGTGTCAAGAAGGTAGGTACTGGTGCCTGGTAGTGTCAGGAAGGTAGGTACTGGTGCCTGGTAGTGTCAGGAAGGTAGGTACTGGTGCCTGGTAGTGTCAGGAAGGTAGGTACTGGTGCCTGGTAGTGTCAGGAAGGTAGGTACTGGTGCCTGGTAGTGTCAGGAAGGTAGGTACTGGTGCCTGGTAGTGTCAGGAAGGTAGGTACTGGTGCCTGGTAGTGTCAGGAAGGTAGGTACTGGTGCCTGGTAGTGTCAGGAAGGTAGGTACTGGTGCCTGGTAGTGTCAGGAAGGTAGGTACTGGTGCCTGGTAGTGTCAGGAAGGTAGGTACTGGTGCCTGGTAGTGTCAGGAAGGTAGGTACTGGTGCCTGGTAGTGTCAGGAAGGTAGGTACTGGTGCCTGGTAGTGTCAGGAAGGTAGGTACTGGTGCCTGGTAGTGTCAGGAAGGTAGGTACTGGTGCCTGGTAGTGTCAGGAAGGTAGGTACTGGTGCCTGGTAGTGTCAGGAAGGTAGGTACTGGTGCCTGGTAGTGTCAGGAAGGTAGGTACTGGTGCCTGGTAGTGTCAGGAAGGTAGATACTGGTGCCTGGTAGTGTCAGGAAGGTAGGTACTGGTGCCTGGTAGTGTCAGGAAGGTAGGTACTGGTGTGTGGTAGTGTCAGGAAGGTAGGTACTGGTGCCTGGTAGTGTCAGGAAGGTAGGTACTGGTGCCTGGTAGTGTCAGGAAGGTAGGTACTGGTGCCTGGTAGTGTCAGGAAGGTAGGTACTGGTGCCTGGTAGTGTCAGGAAGGTAGATACTGGTGCCTGGTAGTGTCAGGAAGGTAGGTACTGGTGCCTGGTAGTGTCAGGAAGGTAGGTACTGGTGCCTGGTAGTGTCAGGAAGGTAGGTACTGGTGCCTGGTAGTGTCAGGAAGGTAGGTACTGGTGTGTGGTAGTGTCAGGAAGGTAGGTACTTGTGCCTGGTAGTGTCAGGAAGGTAGGTACTGGTGCGTGGTAGTGTCAGGAAGGTAGGTACTGGTGCCTGGTAGTGTCAGGAAGGTAGGTACTGGTGCCTGGTATTGTCAGGAAGGTAGGAACTTGTGCCTGGTAGTGTCAGGAAGGTAGGTACTGGTGCCTGGTAGTGTCAGGAAGGTAGGTACTGGTGCCTGGTAGTGTCAGGAAGGTAGGTACTGGTGCCTGGTAGTGTCAGGAAGGTAGGAACTTGTGCCTGGTAGTGTCAGGAAGGTAGGTACTGGTGCCTGGTAGTGTCAGGAAGGTAGGTACTGGTGCCTGGTAGTGTCAGGAAGGTAGGTACTGGTGCCTGGTAGTGTCAGGAAGGTAGGTACTGGTGTGTGGTATTGTCAGGAAGGTAGGTACTGGTGCCTGGTAGTGTCGGGAAGGTAGGTACTGGTGCCTGGTAGTGTCAGGAAGGTAGGTACTGGTGCCTGGTAGTGTCAGGAAGGTAGGTACTGGTGTGTGGTAGTGTCAGGAAGGTAGGTACTGGTGCCTGGTAGTGTCAGGAAGGTAGGTACTGGTGCCTGGTAGTGTCAGGTGTCAGGAAGTGTGGTATTACACCCTGAGTGAGGTGTGTGGCACTCTGGTACTCCCACCAGGTGATATAAAGCTGAGTGTAACCAATGTTGGCACTCACCTTTAGTCTATTCCTGCACTCAGGACATGTTATCAGTGTAATCTGAGTGCTGTGTTCCACTCCTGCACTCAGAACATGTTATCAGTGTTATCTCTGAGTGCAGTAATCCACTTCTGCACTCACAGGTTACATGAAAGTAATGCTTAACCTTTACTAATGACCTACTCGACTATGGTAGTGCCATCTCTCTCTCTCTCTCTCTCTCTCTCTCTCTCTCTCTCTCTCTCTCTCTCTCTCTCTCTCCTAGGATCATTACACAGTGAGTGTTCAACATTCACTGGAAGATTGTCTGACTATGCTTGACATTCCTTGCTAACGCTTTCTAAATTATCACAGTTTAAGAACGGAATCACAAAATCAACACGCGCGCGCGCGCACACACACACACACACACACACACACACACACACACACACACACACACACACACACACACACGCACGCACGCACGCACGCGTATAACAGGAAGGGCACTGCAATGGATCAGAGAATATCTGACAGGGAGGCAACAACGAGTCCTGGTACGGGATGAGGTATCACAGTGGGCACCTGTGACGAGCGGGGTCCCACAGGGGTCGGTCCTAGGACCAGTGCTATTTCTGGTATATGTGAAAGACTTGATGGAAGGGATAGACTCTGAAGTGTCCCTGTTTGCAGAGGATGTGAAGTTAATGAGGAGAATTAAATCTGATGAGGACCAGGTAGGACCACTTGTCCAGCCTGGACAGGCTGGACAAGTGGTCCAGGAACTGGCTTCTTGAATTCAACCCCGCCAAATGCAAAGTCATGAAGATCTGAGAAAGGCAAAGAAGACCGCAGACAGAGTATAGACAGGTGACCAAGGACTGCAAACCTCGCTCAAGGAAAAAGATCTTGGGGTGACCATACCACCGAGCATGTCTCTGGAGGCACACATCAACCAGATAGCTGCTGCAACATACGGGTGCCTGGCAAACCTGAGAACAGCGTTCCGATACCTTAGTAAGTAATCGTTCAAGACACTGTACACTGTGTACGTCAGGCCCATACTGGAGTATGCAGCACCTGTTTGGAACCCACACTTGATCAAGCCCGTCAAGAAATTGGAGAAAGTGCAAAGGTTTGCAACAAGGCTAGTTCCGGAGCTCAGGGGTATGTCCTACGAAGAAATGTTGAGGGAAATCGGACTGACGACATTGGAGGACAGGCGGGTCAGGGGAGACATGATAACGACATACAAAATACTGCGTGGAATAGATAAGGTGGACAGAGACAGGTTGTTCCAGAGATGGGACACAGAAACAAAGGGTCATAATTGGAAGCTGAAGACTCAGACGAGTCAGAGGGATGTTAGGAAGTATTTCTTCAGTCATAGAGTCGTCAGGAAGTTGAATAGCCTAACAAGTGATGTAATGGAGGCAGGAACCATACATAGCTTTAAGACGAGGTATGACAAAGCTCTGGAAGCAGAGAGAGAGAGAGGACCTAGTAGCGATCAGTGAAGAGGTGGGGTCAGGAGCTGAGTCTCGACCCCTGCAACCACAATTAGGTGAGTACACACACACAGGACGTGGTGGAGGCTAGTTCCATGCTGGCTACCTGGCTCTCTGACCGGCTTGCTACCTGGCTCTCTGGCTTACTGGCTGGCTGCCTTTCTGACTGGCTGACTGGCTGGCTGACTCTCTGGCTGGTTGGCTGGCTGGCTGGCTGGCTGGCTGACTTTCTGGCTGGCTTTCTGGCTGGCTGGCTAACTGGCTGACTTGATATAATTAAATATTTGGGACATGATTAAGAAAGTTAATGCTTAGGAATATAGGTTCTAACCTTCATGTTACTTTGCTGGTGGTGGTAGCAGGTGTGGGCACTGTGGGCACTGTGGGCACTCATCTGTGTGCAGAGTGTGGGGGTGGGTATTGGGAGAGTGCATGTGTGTTGGAGTGAGATATATAATGACGGGGAAAGTGAAGTGTTTGGTTGTAATGGGAAGTTTGTGTGTGTGTGTGTGTGTGTGTGTGTGTGTGTGTGTGTGTGTGTGTGTGTGTGTGTGTGTGTGTGTGTGTGTGTGTGTGTGTGTGTGTGTGTGTGTGTGTGTGTGTGTGTGTGTGTGTTTACTCACCTAGTTGTGGCTGCAGGGGTTGATTCATAGCTCCTGGCCCCGCTTCTTCACTGATTGCTAGTAGGTCCTCTCTCTTCCTGCTCCAAGAGTTTTATCATACCTCTGTTTACAGCTATGTACAGATCCTGCCTCCACTACATCATTCTCCAGATTGTTCCACTTCCTGACAACTCTACGACTGAAGAAATACTTCCTAACATCCCTGTGACTCATCTGAGTCTTCAACTTCCAGTTGGGACCCCTTGTTGCTGTGTTACATCTCTGGAACATTCTGTCCCAATCCACCCTGTCAATTCCTTTCAATATTTTATATGTTGTTATCATGTCCCGCCTGTCCTTCCTATCCTCCAGTGTCGTCAGGTTGATTTACCCTTAACCTCTCCTCATAGGACATGCCCCTCAGCTCCGGGACTAGTCTTGTTGCAAACCTTTGCACTTTGTCTAATTTCTTGACGTGTGTGACCAGATGTGGGTTCCATACTGGTGCTGCATACTCCAATATGGGCCTGACGTACACGGTGTACAGTGTGTGTGTGTGTGTGTGTGTGTGTGTGTGTGTGTGTGCGCGCAACATTGCATATCCACAAAGGTCACCAGACACTTTGGGGGGTTTAAGGAGAATGTCAGGAGGCCTGGGGTGGGAACCAGCGGCACTCAGTGCTTGTTATGTGGCCAGAGTTGACATCAAGCTCCAGGTCTGGTGTATCTACTCTTCTGTAGTTGCCAGGGTTCGAGTCTCGGCTCTTAGCCTTGCCTCAGCTGACCTCCTGGGCCCTGTCAAACCTATTTAAAGTATGGAACCAGTCTGCCACGTCTTGTGTTAGTTACTATTTATCAAAGGCACTTGTCGATAGACACTTGGCCTCCTGTTTGTAGTGTGTGTAGTAGTAGTTTGTCAAAGGCGCTTGTCGATATATACTTGGCCTGTTGTGCATACATAATGTGTGTATTCACCTAATTGTGGTTGGAGGGGTCGATTCATAGCTCCTGTGTGTGTGTGTGCGTGTGTGTGTGTGTGTGTGTGTGTGTGTGTGTGTGTACTCACCTAGTTGTACTCACCTAGTTGAGGTTGCGGGGGTCGAGTCCGAGCTCCTGGCCCCGCCTCTTCACTGATCACTACTAGGTCACTCTCCCTGAGCCGTGAGCTTTATCATACCTCTGCTTAAAGCTATGTATGGATCCTGCCTGCACTACATCGCTTGTGTGTGTGTGTAGTGGCAGCATGTTGCATGGTCATCGGTGTTTCCCCTGGGTATCATAGCAACTGGCAGGTGTTGTGTGATAATGGCTGGTACTGTGTCTACCTCACACACACTACCCTCAACATACACATTACTACAAGTGATTTGTGTGTGTACTTACCCAGTAGAATTGATGGAGGGGTCGAGCTTCCTGCTCCTCACCCCGTCTCCTACACTATCACCACTCACCACAGCTTAATGACACGAACACGGTACGGGTGGGGATCCAATTCGCGCCAGGTGAGGGATAAAACTCCAGGCCAGTGCGTAAACTACTGGGCCAGCTGGCTACAATAGAATTCATCCAACTAGGTATATATATATACACCATAGGGAGGTTAGCAAGGGCCACCACTGTGACCACAAATGCAAGTTTTTTTTTTATCCAGCTGGTCCAGTGGCTTACACACTGACCTGGAATTTTACCACATACTTACCATGAGTTCGATCCCCACCCGTACCGTGGTTTGTTTCCTGCACCGGAAGCTGTTTATAAGGCTTCTCTACACCACTACTTCCTCATCCAGGTCATTCCACTTTCCAAACACCCTGAGACTAAAGAAATACTGCCTCCTCATCCAGGTCATTCCACTTTCCAAACACCCTGAGACTAAAGAAATACTGCCTGACATGCCCATGCTTCATCTGAGTCTTCAGCTTCCACCTGTGTGAGGTGCCGTCATCCTGGTCCTTTTAATTCAAAGAATCTATTCCTGTCTGTCTTATGCCTGTCACTTTTGAGACTAGCAAACTTCAACATTTTTCAAGGTTAATAACCCTTCTCAATCCTCTAATTTCTGACCTAGTTCCTGGTGTGTGCTCACCTATTTATACTCGCCTATCTGTGGCTGTAGGGGTCGATTCACGACTCCTGGCCCCGCTTCTCTGGTCGCTACAAGGTAAACTCTCTCTGCTTCATGAGCTTTATCTCACCTCTTCTTAAAGCTGTGTATGGATCCTGCCTCCACTACATCACTTCCCAAACTATTCCACTTACTGACTACTCTGTGACTGAAGAAATACTTCCTAACATCCCTGTGATTCATCTGAGTCTTCAACTTCCAACTGTGACCCCTTGTTACTGTGTCCCATCTCTGGAACATCCTGTCTTGTTCACCTTGTCGATTTCTCTCAGTATTTTATATGTCGTTATCATATCTCCCCTATCTCTCCTGTCTTCCAGTGTCGCCAAGTCGATTTCCCTTAACCTCTCCTCGTAAGACATACCTCTTAGCTCCGGAACTAGTCTTGTGTGTGTGTGTGTGTGTGTGTGTGTGTGTGTGTGTGTGTGTGTGTGTGTGTGTGTGTGTGTGTGTGTGTGTGTGTGTGTGTGTGTTTACAGGGTGGGGGCATGTAAGTAGGTCGCCCAGGGATGGTTCATTAGACCCACCTGGTGTAGTTTCCACCTGGTGTGATCTCCACCTAGTGTAGCCTCCACCTGGTGTGACCACCACCTAGTGTAGCCTTCACCTGGTGCAGTCTTCACCTGGTGTGACTTCCACCTAGTTTAGCCTCCACCTAGTGTAGTCTTCACCTGGTGTGACTTCCAACTAGTGTAGCCTCCACCTGGTGTAGTCTCCACCTGGTGTAGCCTCCACCTGGTGTGACCTCCATTTGGTGTGGAGATTACACCAGTTGTGGGACTCTTACAGCACCAGGGTTCACAGGACTGTTACAGCACCAGGGTTCACAGGACTGTTACAGCACCAGGGTTCACAGTACTGTTACAGCACCAGGGTTCACAGGACTGTTACAGCACCAGGGTTCACAGTACTGTTACAGCACCAGGGTTCACAGTACTGTTACAGCACCAGGGTTCGCAGTACTGTTACAGCACCAGGGTTCGCAGTACTGTTACAGCACCAGGGTTCACAGGACTGTTACAGCACTAGGGTTCACAGGACTGTTACAGCACCAGGGTTTGCAGTACTGTTACAGCACCAGGGTTCGCAGTACTGTTACAGCACCAGGGTTCGCAGTACTGTTACAGCACCAGGGTTCACAGTACTGTTACAGCACCAGGGTTCACAGTACTGTTACAGCACCAGAGTTCGCAGTACTGTTACAGCACCAGGGTTCACAGTACTGTTACAGCACCAGGGTTCACAGGACTGTTACAGCACCAGGGTTCACAGTACTGTTACAGCACCAGGGTTCACAGTACTCTTACAGCACCAGGGTTCACAGTACTGTTACAGCACCAGGGTTCACAGGACTGTTAAAGCACCAGGGTTCACAGTACTCTTACAGCACCAGGGTTCGCATTACTGTTACAGCACCAGGGTTCGCATTACTGTTACAGCACCAGGGTTCACAGTACTGTTACAGCACCAGGGTTCACAGGACTGTTACAACACCAGGGTTCACAGGACTGTTACAGCACCAGGGTTCGCAGTACTGTAACAGCACCAGGGCTCACAGGACTGTTACAGCACCAGGGTTCACAGTACTGTTACAGCACCAGGGTTCGCAGTACTGTTACAGCACCAGGGTTCACAGTACTGTTACAGCACCAGGGTTCACAGGACTGTTACAGCACCAGGGTTCACAGGACTGTTACAGAACCAGGGTTCAAAGGACTCTTACAGCACCAGGGTTCACAGGACTGTTACAGCACCAGGGTTCACAGGACTGTTACAGCACCAGGGCTCACAGGACTGTTACAGCACCAGGGTTCACAGGACTGTTACAGCACCAGGGTTCACAGGACTGTTACAGCACCAGGGTTCACAGTAGTTACAGCACCAGGGTTCACAGTACTGTTACAGCACCAGGGTTCACAGTACTGTTACAGCACCAGGGTTCGCAGTACTGTTACAGCACCAGGGTTCGCAGTACTGTTACATCACCAGGGTTCACAGGACTGTTACAGCACCAGGGTTCACAGGACTGTTACAGCACCAGGGTTTGCAGTACTGTTACAGCACCAGGGTTCGCAGTACTGTTACAGCACCAGGGTTCGCAGTACTGTTACAGCACCAGGGTTCACAGTACTGTTACAGCACCAGGGTTCACAGTACTGTTACAGCACCAGGGTTCACAGGACTGTTACAGCACCAGGGTTCACAATACTGTTACACCACCAGAGTTCGCAGTACTGTTACAGCACCAGGGTTCACAGTACTGTTACAGCACCAGGGTTCACAGGACTGTTACAGCACCAGGGTTCACAGTACTGTTACAGCACCAGGGTTCACAGTACTCTTACAGCACCAGGGTTCGCAGTACTGTTACAGCACCAGGGTTCACAGGACTGTTACAGCACCAGGGTTCACAGTACTCTTACAGCACCAGGGTTCGCATTACTGTTACAGCACCAGGGTTCGCATTACTGTTACAGCACCAGGGTTCACAGTACTGTTACAGCACCAGGGATCGAAGTACTGTTACAACACCAGGGTTCACAGGACTGTTACAGCACCAGGGTTCGCAGTACTGTAACAGCACCAGGGCTCACAGGACTGTTACAGCACCAGGGTTCACAGTACTGTTACAGCACCAGGGTTCGCAGTACTGTTACAGCACCAGGGTTCACAGTACTGTTACAGCACCAGGGTTCACAGGACTGTTACAGCACCAGGGTTCACAGTACTGTTACAGAACCAGGGTTCACAGTACTGTTACAGCACCGGGTTCACAGGACTGTTACAGCACCAGGGTTCACAGTACTGTTACAGCACCAGGGTTCGCAGTACTGTTACAGCACCAGGGTTCACAGTACTGTTACAGCACCAGGGTTCACAGGACTGTTACAGCACCAGGGTTCACAGTACTGTTACAGCACCAGGGTTCACAGTACTCTTACAGCACCAGGGTTCGCAGTACTGTTACAGCACCAGGGTTCACAGGACTGTTACAGCACCAGGGTTCACAGTACTCTTACAGCACCAGGGTTCGCATTACTGTTACAGCACCAGGGTTCGCATTACTGTTACAGCACCAGGGTTCACAGTACTGTTACAGCACCAGGGATCGAAGTACTGTTACAACACCAGGGTTCACAGGACTGTTACAGCACCAGGGTTCGCAGTACTGTAACAGCACCAGGGCTCACAGGACTGTTACAGCACCAGGGTTCACAGTACTGTTACAGCACCAGGGTTCGCAGTACTGTTACAGCACCAGGGTTCACAGTACTGTTACAGCACCAGGGTTCACAGGACTGTTACAGCACCAGGGTTCACAGTACTGTTACAGAACCAGGGTTCACAGTACTGTTACAGCACCGGGTTCACAGGACTGTTACAGCACCAGGGTTCACAGTACTGTTACAGCACCAGGGTTCACAGGACTGTTACAGCACCAGGGTTCACAGTACTGTTACAGAACCAGGGTTCACAGTACTGTTACAGCACCGGGTTCACAGGACTGTTACAGCACCAGGGTTCACAGTACTGTTACAGCACCAGGGTTCGCAGTACTGTTACAGCACCAGGGTTCACAGGACTGTTACAGCACCAGGGTTCTCAAAGTTCCCATAATACACAAGTGATGGTTCCAGTGCCTACTACCACTACCTTCATTACATTCTCTGAAGACTGACTCGTCAGGAAACACTAAGTATTTCCTGACCCAGGAAACACAAGGAAATACTTGTGTTTCCTGACCCACAGCTGGAGCCTTTGGTCATCTGACCGAGGCCTTCCACTGGCTTACCACTCCACCACTTTACAAATGGCGTTTATGATTATAACCATTAGATAGGGTTATATAAGTCTTCCCACATCGTATAAATACGTCTTCCAGCCTCCCTTGATCTCATCTCACAGCTTCCCTGTCAACTCTCAGTTCCTCTTTGTTGATGTATAGAATAAACTACGGAGGATAAAAAGCCAGAGTACCGTAATACCGCGACTGGAACAATACATAGATAATGGTCTGACTTGTACTGTTAACTAGTGACGCGTTAGTTAATGGTCTAAGTCCGGCTATTTTTGTAGAATAATATGCAGTTAGTCCTGGTTGAGCATTGTTGGGGGTTGATTAGTGAAAGATAATGATGTCTTGAGTAGTTGTTTAGTGACTGTTGTTTGGTTGGTCAGTAGGTGGTATTGATGTCTGAGTAGTTGTTTAGTGACTGTTGTTTGGTTGGTCAGTAGGTGGTGTTGATGTCTGAGTAGTTGTTTAGTGACTGTTGTTTGGTTGGTCAGTAGGTGGTGTTGATGTCTGAGTAGTTGTTTAGTGACTGTTTGGTCAGTAGGTGGTGTTGATGTCTGAGTAGTTGTTTAGTGACTGTTGTTTGGTTGGTCAGTAGGTGGTGTTGATGTCTGAGTAGTTGTTTAGTGACTGTTGTTTGGTTGGTCAGTAGGTGGTGTTGATGTCTGAGTAGTTGTTTAGTGACTGTTGTTTGGTTGGTCAGTAGGTGGTGTTGATGTCTGAGTAGTTGTTTAGTGACTGTTGTTTGGTTGGTCAGTAGGTGGTGTTGATGTCTGAGTAGTTGTTTAGTGACTGTTGTTTGGTTGGTCAGTAGGTGGTGTTGATGTCTGAGTAGTTGTTTAGTGACTGTTGTTTGGTTGGTCAGTAGGTGGTGTTGATGTCTGAGTAGTTGTTTAGTGACTGTTGTTTGGTTGGTCAGTAGGTGGTGTTGATGTCTGAGTAGTTGTTTAGTGACTGTTGTTTGGTTGGTCAGTAGGTGGTGTTGATGTCTGAGTAGTTGTTTAGTGACTGTTTGGTCAGTAGGTGGTGTTGATGTCTGAGTAGTTGTTTAGTGACTGTTTGGTCAGTAGGTGGTGTTGATGTCTGAGTAGTTGTTTAGTGACTGTTTGGTCAGTAGGTGGTGTTGATGTCTGAGTAGTTGTTTAGTGACTGTTTGGTCAGTAGGTGGTGTTGATGTCTGAGTAGTTGTTTAGTGACTGTTGTTTGGTTGGTCAGTAGGTGGTGTTGATGTCTGAGTAGTTGTTTAGTGACTGTTGTTTGGTTGGTCAGTAGGTGGTGTTGATGTCTGAGTAGTTGTTTAGTGACTGTTGTTTGGTTGGTCAGTAGGTGGTGTTGATGTCTGAGTAGTTGTTTAGTGACTGTTGTTTGGTTGGTCAGTAGGTGGTGTTGATGTCTGAGTAGTTGTTTAGTGACTGTTGTTTGGTTGGTCAGTAGGTGGTGTTGATGTCTGAGTAGTTGTTTAGTGACTGTTGTTTGGTTGGTCAGTAGGTGGTGTTGATGTCTGAGTAGTTGTTTAGTGACTGTTTGGTCAGTAGGTGGTGTTGATGTCTGAGTAGTTGTTTAGTGACTGTTGTTTGGTTGGTCAGTAGGTGGTGTTGATGTCTGAGTAGTTGTTTAGTGACTGTTGTTTGGTTGGTCAGTAGGTGGTGTTGATGTCTGAGTAGTTGTTTAGTGACTGTTGTTTGGTTGGTCAGTAGGTGGTGTTGATGTCTGAGTAGTTGTTTAGTGACTGTTGTTTGGTTGGTCAGTAGGTGGTGTTGATGTCTGAGTAGTTGTTTAGTGACTGTTGTTTGGTTGGTCAGTAGGTGGTGTTGATGTCTGAGTAGTTGTTTAGTGACTGTTGTTTGGTTGGTCAGTAGGTGGTGTTGATGTCTGAGTAGTTGTTTAGTGACTGTTGTTTGGTTGGTCAGTAGGTGGTGTTGATGTCTGAGTAGTTGTTTAGTGACTGTTGTTTGGTTGGTCAGTAGGTGGTGTTGATGTCTGAGTAGTTGTTTAGTGACTGTTGTTTGGTTGGTCAGTAGGTGGTGTTGATGTCTGAGTAGTTGTTTAGTGACTGTTGTTTGGTTGGTCAGTAGGTGGTGTTGATGTCTGAGTAGTTGTTTAGTGACTGTTGTTTGGTTGGTCAGTAGGTGGTGTTGATGTCTGAGTAGTCTTGTGGTATCTTCTAGCAAGGCAGCTTTCACCTGATCGTTTCGGTGTTCGAAACAATGAAGAGAAGCTGAGGTACATCATGTTGTTATTGAGTGTTGTAGCCATAATATTACTACTGTGATGGTACAAGTTACGACACTGCGTTAGACACCTGTGTAACAGACTGATGATTAATCATCAGTCTGTTACACAGATGTCTTAATCATCAGTCTGTTACACAGGTGTCTTAATCATCAGTCTGTTACACAGGTGTCTTAATCATCAGTCTGTTACACAGGTGTCTTAATCATCAGTCTGTTACACAGATGTCTTAATCATCAGTCTGTTACACAGGTGTCTTAATCATCAGTCTGTTACACAGGTGTCTTAATCATCAGTCTGTTACACAGGTGTCTTAATCATCAGTCTGTTACACAGGTGTCTTAATCATCAGTCTGTTACACAGATGTCTTAATCATCAGTCTGTTACACAGATGTCTTAATCATCAGTCTGTTACACAGGTGTCTTAATCATCAGTCTGTTACACAGATGTCTTAATCATCAGTCTGTTACACAGGTGTCTTAATCATCAGTCTGTTACACAGATGTCTTAATCATCAGTCTGTTACACAGATGTCTTAATCATCAGTCTGTTACACAGGTGTCTTAATCATCAGTCTGTTACACAGATGTCTTAATCATCAGTCTGTTACACAGTCTGTTACACAGATGGTGACTTAATCATCAGTCTGTTACACAGATGTCTTAATCATCAGTCTGTTACACAGATGTCTTAATCATCAGTCTGTTACACAGATGTCTTAATCATCAGTCTGTTACACAGATGTCTTAATCATCAGTCTGTTACACAGATGTCTTAATCATCAGTCTGTTACACAGATGTCTTAATCATCAGTCTGTTACACAGGTGTCTTAATCATCAGTCTGTTACACAGATGTCTTAATCATCAGTCTGTTACACAGGTGTCTTAATCATCAGTCTGTTACACAGGTGTCTTAATCATCAGTCTGTTACACAGATGTCTTAATCATCAGTCTGTTACACAGGTGTCTTAATCATCAGTCTGTTACACAGATGTCTTAATCATCAGTCTGTTACACAGGTGTCTTAATCATCAGTCTGTTACACAGATGTCTTAATCATCAGTCTGTTACACAGGTGTCTTAATCATCAGTCTGTTACACAGATGTCTTAATCATCAGTCTGTTACACAGATGTCTTAATCATCAGTCTGTTACACAGATGTCTTAATCATCAGTCTGTTACACAGATGTCTTAATCATCAGTCTGTTACACAGATGTCTTAATCATCAGTCTGTTACACAGGTGTCTTAATCATCAGTCTGTTACACAGATGTCTTAATCATCAGTCTGTTACACAGGTGTCTTAATCATCAGTCTGTTACACAGATGTCTTAATCATCAGTCTGTTACACAGATGTCTTAATCATCAGTCTGTTACACAGATGTCTTAATCATCAGTCTGTTACACAGGTGTCTTAATCATCAGTCTGTTACACAGGTGTCTTAATCATCAGTCTGTTACACAGATGTCTTAATCATCAGTCTGTTACACAGGTGTCTTAATCATCAGTCTGTTACACAGATGTCTTAATCATCAGTCTGTTACACAGATGTCTTAATCATCAGTCTGTTACACAGATGTCTTAATCATCAGTCTGTTACACAGGTGTCTTAATCATCAGTCTGTTACACAGATGTCTTAATCATCAGTCTGTTACACAGGTGTCTTAATCATCAGTCTGTTACACAGATGTCTTAATCATCAGTCTGTTACACAGATGTCTTAATCATCAGTCTGTTACACAGATGTCTTAATCATCAGTCTGTTACACAGGTGTCTTAATCATCAGTCTGTTACAAAGGTGTCTTAATCATCAGTCTGTTACACAGATGTCTTAATCATCAGTCTGTTACACAGGTGTCTTAATCATCAGTCTGTTACACAGATGTCTTAATCATCAGTCTGTTACACAGATGTCTTAATCATCAGTCTGTTACACAGGTGTCTTAATTATCAGTCTGTTACACAGATGTCTTAATCATCAGTCTGTTACACAGGTGTCTTAATCATCAGTCTGTTACACAGGTGTCTTAATCATCAGTCTGTTACACAGATGTCTTAATCATCAGTCTGTTACACAGATGTCTTAATCATCAGTCTGTTACACAGATGTCTTAATCAGTCTGTTACACAGGTGTCTTAAGACACCTGTGTAACAGATTGATAAAAAGGACACCTGCTTACAGCCATGATCAACTGAGTTGTAAGCGAAAGGATTCTGTATGTGAGCGTGGGAAGGTATCTATGTGTAGAGGGGCGTGTGTAGGTGTCTGGGTGAGGTGGGCGTGACTGTGAGGTGTCTGGGTGAGGTGGGCGTGACGGTGAGGTGTCTGGGTGAGGTGGGCGTGGCTGGGTTCTGAACTAGGTCAGAATCTGGAGCAGGACCAGTGGTTGGGTGGGTGGGTGGGTGTGTGGGTGGGGACCTCCTTTACACTGGTGTTCGTCTTCACACCCGTCTCAAGGTCCTTCACGCCCCTCCCCCTGACCCACTACCACCATCGTCCATGACCTGGTTTCACCCAGGACACCGTACTGTCCTGAAGTCATTCTCACTTCGTTCTTACTACTGCTACACACATGACAGAGACATGTTCTTCCGTCGTCTGACTCCTTCATTCATGACTTTAACTGTTGCTGCTACTACTGTTGTTGCTGCTACTACTGTTGTTGTTGCTGTTACTACTGTTGTTGCTGCTACTACTACTGTTGTTGCTGCTACTACTGTTGTTGCTGCTACTACTACTGTTGTTGTTGCTGCTACTACTACTACTGTTGCTGCTACTACTGTTGTTGCTGCTACTACTGTTGTTGCTGCTACTACTGTTGTTGTTGCTGTTACTACTGTTGTTGCTGCTACTACTGTTGTTGTTGCTGTTACTACTGTTGTTGCTGCTACTACTGTTGTTGCTGCTACTACTGTTGTTGTTGCTGTTACTACTGTTGTTGCTGCTACTACTGTTGTTGCTGCTACTACTGTTGTTGTTGTTGTTGTTGCTGTTACTACTGTTGTTGCTGCTACTACTGTTGTTGCTGCTACTACTGTTGTTGTTGCTGCTACTACTGTTGTTGCTGCTACTACTGTTGTTGTTGCTGTTACTACTGTTGTTGCTGCTACTACTGTTGTTGCTGCTACTACTGTTGTTGCTGCTACTACTACTGTTGTTGTTGCTGCTACTACTACTGTTGCTGCTACTACTGTTGTTGTTGCTGTTACTACTGTTGTTGCTGCTACTACTGTTGTTGCTGCTACTACTGTTGTTGTTGCTGTTACTACTGTTGTTGCTGCTACTACTGTTGTTGTTGCTGTTACTACTGTTGTTGCTGCTACTACTGTTGTTGCTGCTACTACTGTTGTTGTTGCTGTTACTACTGTTGTTGCTGCTACTACTGTTGTTGCTGCTACTACTGTTGTTGCTGCTACTACTGTTGTTGCTGCTACTACTGCTGTTGTTGCTACTACTGTTGTTGTTGCTACTACTGCTGTTGTTGCTACTACTGTTGTTGCTGCTACTACTGTTGTTGCTGCTACTACTGCTGTTGTTGCTACTACTGTTGTTGCTGCTACTACTGTTATTGTTGCTGCTACTACTGTTGTTGCTACTACTACTGTTGTTGCTGCTACTACTGTTGTTGTTGCTGCTACTACTGTTGTTGCTACTACTACTGTTGTTGCTACTACTACTGTTATTGTTGCTGCTACTACTGTTGTTGCTACTACTACTGTTGTTGCTGCTACTACTGTTGTTGTTGCTGCTACTACTGTTGTTGCTGCTACTACTGTTGTTGCTGCTACTACTGTTGTTGCTGCTACTACTGTTGTTGTTGCTACTACTGTTGTTGCTGCTACTACTGTTGTTGTTGCTACTACTGTTGTTGCTGCTACTACTGTTGTTGCTGCTACTACTACTGTTGTTGCTACTACTGTTGTTGCTGCTGCTGCTACTTCTGTTGTTGCTGCTACTGCTGTTGTCGCTGCTACTGCTGTTGTTGCTGCTACTACTGTTGTTGCTGCTACTTCTGTTGTTGCTGCTACTGTTACTACTGCTACTGTTGTTGCTGCTACTACTACTGTTGTTGCTGCTACTGTTGTTGCTGCTACTACTGTTGTTGCTACTACTACTGTTGTTGTTGTTGTTGCTGCTACTACTGTTGTTGCTGCTACTACTGTTGTTGCTGCTACTACTGTTGTTGCTGTTGTTGTGCTACTACTACTACTACTGTTGTTGCTGCTACTACTGTTGTTGTTGCTGCTACTACTGTTGTTGTTGCTGCTACTACTACTGTTGTTGTTGCTGCTGCTACTACTACTGTTGTTGCTGTTACTGTTGTTGTTGCTGCTACTACTACTGTTGTTACTGCTACTACTACTGTTGTTGTTGCTACTGTTGTTGCTGCTACTACTGTTGTTGTTGTTGTTGCTGCTACTACTACTGTTGTTGTTGCTGCTACTGTTGTTGCTGCTACTACTACTGTTGTTGCTGCTACTACTACTGTTGTTGCTGCTACTACTGTTGTTGCTGCTACTACTGTTGTTGCTGCTACTACTGTTCTTGCTGCTACTACTGTTGTTGCTGCTACTACTGTTCTTGCTGCTACTACTGTTGTTGCTGCTACTACTGTTGTTGCTACTACTGTTGTTGCTGCTACTGCTGTTGTTGCTACTACTGTTGTTGCTACTACTACTGTTGTTGTTGCTACTACTACTGTTGTTGTTGCTGCTGCTACTACTGTTGTTGTTGCTACTACTACTGTTGTTGCTGCTACTACTACTGTTGTTGTTGCTGCTGCTACTATTGTTGTTGCTACTACTACTACTACTACTGTTGTTGCTACTACTACTACTGTTGTTGCTGCTACTACTGTTGTTGTTGCTGCTACTACTGTTGTTGCTACTACTACTACTACTGTTGTTGCTGCTACTGTTGTTACTGCTACTGTTGTTGTTGCTGCTACTGTTGTTGCTGCTACTACTGTTATTGTTGCTACTGCTGCTGTTGTTGCTACTATTGTTGTTGCTACTACTGTTCTTGCTGCTACTACTGTTGTTACTGCTACTACTGTTGTTGCTGCTACTGTTGTTGCTGCTACTGTTGTTGTTGCTGCTACTACTACTACTGTTGTTGTTTCTGCTACTACTACTACTGTTGTTGTTGCTACTACTACTGTTGTTATTGCTGCTACTACTGTTGTTGCTGCTACTACTGTTGTTGCTGCTACTACTACTGTTGTTGTTGCTGCTACTACTACTGTTGTTGTTGCTGCTACTGTTGTTGCTACTACTACTGTTGTTGCTGCTACTACTACTGTTGTTACTGCTACTACTGTTGTTGCTGCTACTACTGTTGTTGTTGCTACTACTGTTGTTGCTGCTACTACTGTTGTTGCTACTACTACTGTTGCTGCTACTACTACTGTTGTTGCTGCTACTACTGTTGTTGCTGCTACTACTACTGTTGTTGTTGCTACTACTACTACTGTTGTTGTTGCTGCTACTACTGTTGTTGTTGCTACTACTACTGTTGTTGCTGCTATTACTGTTGTTGCTGCTACTACTGTTGTTGTTGCTGCTACTACTACTGTTGTTGTTGCTACTACTACTGTTGTTGCTGCTACTACTACTGTTGTTGTTGCTGCTACTACTGTTGTTGTTGCTACTACTACTACTACTACTGTTGTTGCTACTACTACTGTTGTTGCTGCTACTACTGTTGTTGCTGCTACTACTGTTGTTATTGCTACTACTACTACTGTTGTTGCTACTACTACTGTTGTTGTTGCTACTACTACTGTTGTTGCTGCTACTTGTTGTTCCTGCTACTACTGTTGTTGTTGCTGCTACTACTACTGTTGTTGCTGCTACTACTGTTGTTGCTGCTACTACTGTTGTTGCTGCTACTACTGTTGTTGCTACTACTACTGTTGTTGCTGCTACTACTACTGTTGTTGCTGCTACTACTGTTGTTGCTGCTACTACTGTTGTTGCTGCTACTACTGTTGTTGCTGCTACTACTGTTGTTGTTGCTGCTACTACTGTTGTTGTTGCTGCTACTACTACTGTTGTTGTTGCTGCTACTACTGTTCTTGCTGCTACTACTGTTGCTGCTACTACTAATACTGTTGTTGCTGCTACTGTTGTTGTTGCTGCTACTACTACTGTTGTTGCTGCTACCACTGTTGTTGCTGCTACTACTGTTGTTGTTGCTGCTACTACTGTTGTTGTTGCTGCTACTACTGTTGTTGTTGCTGCTACTACTGTTGTTGTTGCTGCTACTACTGTTGTTGTTGCTGCTACTACTGTTGTTGTTGCTGCTACTACTGTTGTTGCTGCTATTACTGTTGTTGCTGCTACTACTGTTGTTGCTCCTACTACTGTTGTTGCTGCTACTACTGTTGTTGCTGCTACTACTGTTGTTGCTGCTACTGCTGTTGTTGCTACTACTGTTGTTGCTGCTACTACTGCTGTTGTTGCTACTACTGTTGTTGCTGCTACTACTGTTCTTGCTGCTACTACTGTTGTTGCTGCTACTACTGTTGTTGCTGCTACTACTGTTGTTGCTGCTACTACTGTTGTTGCTGCTACTACTGTTGTTGCTGCTACTACTGTTGTTGCTACTACTGTTGTTGTTGCTACTACTGTTGTTGCTGCTACTACTGTTGTTGCTGCTACTACTGTTGTTGCTGCTACTACTGTTGTTGCTGCTACTACTGTTGTTGCTGCTACTACTGTTGTTGCTGCTACTACTGTTGTTGTTGCTACTACTGCTGTTGTTGCTACTACTGTTGTTGCTGCTACTACTGTTGTTGCTGCTACTACTGTTGTTGCTGCTACTACTGCTGTTGTTGCTACTACTGTTGTTGCTGCTACTACTGTTGTTGCTGCTACTACTGTTGTTGCTACTACTGTTGTTGTTGCTACTACTGTTGTTGCTGCTACTACTGTTGTTGCTGCTACTACTGTTGTTGCTGCTACTACTGTTGTTGCTGCTACTACTGTTGTTGTTGCTACTACTGTTGTTGCTGCTACTACTGCTGTTGTTGCTACTACTGTTGTTGCTGCTACTACTGCTGTTGTTGCTACTACTGTTGTTGTTGCTACTACTACTGTTGTTGTTGTTGCTACTACTACTGTTGTTGCTACTACTACTGTTGTTGTTGTTACTACTACTACTACTGTTGTTGTTGCTTCTACTACTGTTGTTGCTACTACTACTGTTGTTGTTGCTACTACTACTGTTGTTACTGCTACTACTGTTGTTGCTGCTACTGTTGTTGCTGCTACTGTTGTTGCTGCTACTGTTGTTGCTGCTACTACTGTTATTGTTGCTACTGCTGCTGTTGTTGCTACTATTGTTGTTGCTACTACTGTTGTTGCTGCTACTACTGTTGTTGCTGCTACTACTGTTGTTGCTGCTACTACTGTTGTTGCTGCTACTACTGTTGTTGCTGCTACTACTGTTGTTGCTGTTACTGCTGTTGTTGCTACTACTGTTGTTGCTGCTACTACTGTTGTTGCTGCTACTACTGTTGTTGCTGCTACTACTGTTGTTGCTGCTACTACTGTTGTTGCTGCTACTACTGTTGTTGCTGCTACTACTGTTGTTGCTGCTACTACTGTTGTTGCTGCTACTACTGTTGTTGCTGCTACTACTGTTGTTGCTACTACTGTTGTTGCTGCTACTACTGTTGTTGCTGCTACTACTGTTGTTGCTGCTACTACTGTTGTTGCTGCTACTACTGTTGTTGCTGCTACTACTGTTGTTGCTACTACTGTTGTTGCTGCTACTACTGTTGTTGCTGCTACTACTGTTGTTGCTGCTACTACTGTTGTTGCTGCTACTACTGTTGTTGCTGCTACTACTGTTGTTGCTGCTACTACTGTTGTTGCTACTACTACTACTGTTGTTGTTGCTACTACTGTTGTTGCTGCTACTACTGTTGTTGCTGCTACTACTGTTGTTGCTGCTACTACTGTTGTTGTTGCTGCTACTACTGTTGTTGCTGCTACTACTGTTGTTGCTGCTACTACTGTTGTTGTTGCTGCTACTACTACTGTTGTTGTTGCTGCTACTACTACTGTTGTTGTTGCTGCTACTACTGTTATTGTTGCTGCTACTACTGTTGTTGCTGCTACTACTACTGTTGTTGTTGCTGCTACTACTACTGTTGTTGTTGCTGCTACTACTACTGTTGTTGTTGCTGCTACTACTGTTTTTGATGCTACTACTACTGTTGTTGTTGCTGCTACTACTGTTTTTGATGCTACTACTACTGTTGTTGTTGCTGCTACTACTGTTGTTGCTGCTACTACTACTGTTGTTGCTGCTACTACTACTGTTGTTGTTGCTGCTACTACTGTTGTTGTTGCTGCTACTACTGTTGTTGTTGCTACTACTACTGTTGTTGCTGCTACTACTACTGTTGTTGCTGCTACTACTACTGTTGTTGTTGCTGCTACTACTACTGTTGTTGTTGCTGCTACTACTGTTGTTGTTGCTGCTACTACTACTGTTGTTGTTGCTGCTACTACTGTTGTTGCTGCTACTACTACTGTTGTTGTTGCTGCTACTACTGTTGTTGTTGCTGCTACTACTACTGTTGTTGTTGCTGCTACTACTACTGTTGTTGTTGCTGCTACTACTACTGTTGTTGTTGCTGCTACTACTACTGTTGTTGTTGCTGCTACTACTACTGTTGTTGTTGCTGCTACTACTACTGTTGTTGTTGCTGCTACTACTACTGTTGTTGTTGCTGCTACTACTACTGTTGTTGTTGCTGCTACTACTACTGTTGTTGTTGCTGCTACTACTACTACTGTTGTTGTTGCTGCTACTACTACTGTTGTTGTTGCTGCTACTACTACTACTGTTGTTGTTGCTGCTACCCTTACTGTTGTTGTTGTTGCTACTACTACTACTATTACTACTAGTACTACTACTACTACTACTACTCCTGCTATCCTGCTATCCTGCTACTACTGCTGATTCTCTTACTGTTCGTGTGTTGTTGTTGCTGCTTCTGCCACTCTTGCTGTTGCCACTGCAACTGCTGCTGTTGGTGCTGTTCAACTATTGCAGCAGCAGCTGCTGCTGCTGTGTCGTGGCTGCCTGCAAGGTTATTTATACCGTAGTGAGACAATCTCGAGAAACAACAGTACGTCCCAAGAGACATCCTTATGTATACAAATCAATAGTTTTATTAGTGTGTGTGTGTGTGTGTGTGTGTGTGTGTGTGTGTGTGTGTATGTCTTAGATAATGGTAAGGCTTATTAATAAAAAAAGTTAGTATATAGTTGATATAATTGGTAGAAAGTCCCAAATTATGCAAAGCTTTTCAGGGGGAACTAGAGTATTAACCTCTAACTACCGGACAGTGATTTAGTTACGTTAGTTTACTAGAACGATGTAGTTAGCAGACTTAGACGTTGATTATAGCAATTTAATCTATGACATTCTTGAAGTTTTGATAATCTGTGTGCAAAACAATCACTGGGGAGTTGAATGATAGCTCTAGGCCTTTCGTGTTGCAATCACATCATCAGGAGCTTGCAGTGATGCAGACAAAAGTTGGAATTCCGAGGAAATATGTTCGGAGGAAGTGTGTCTGCTCCAGCAGGCAGGTGGGTTGAGCAGGTGGGTTGAGCAGGTGGGTTGGACTGGTGGGTTGGGCAGGTGGGTTGAGCAGGTGGGTTGAGCAGGTGGGTTGGACTGGTGGGTTGAGCAGGTGGGTTGGACTGGTGGGTTGAGCAGGTGGGTTGGACTGGTGGGTTGAGCAGGTGGGTTGGACTGGTGGGTTGGGCAGGTGGGTTGGACCGGTAGATTGGACAGGTGGGTTGGGCAGGTGGGTTGGACTGGTGGGTTGGGCAGGTGGGTTGGACAGGTAGATTGGACAGGTGGGTTGGGCAGGTGGGTTGGACTGGTGGGTTGGGCAGGTGGGTTGGACAGGTAGATTGGACAGGTGGGTTGGGCAGGTGGGTTGGACTGGTGGGTTGGGCAGGTGGGTTGGACAGGTAGATTGGACAGGTGGGTTGGGCAGGTGGGTTGGACTGGTGGGTTGGGCAGGTGGGTTGGACAGGTAGATTGGACAGGTGGGTTGGGCAGGTGGGTTGGACTGGTGGGTTGGGCAGGTGGGTTGGACAGGTAGATTGGACAGGTGGGTTGGGCAGGTGGGTTGGACTGGTGGGTTGGGCAGGTGGGTTGGACAGGTAGATTGGACAGGTGGGTTGGGCAGGTGGGTTGGACTGGTGGGTTGGGCAGGTGGGTTGGACAGGTAGATTGGACAGGTGGGTTGGGCAGGTGGGTTGGACAGGTGGGTTGGACAGGTGGGTTCGGCATGTGGGTTGGACAGGTGGGTTGGGGAGAAACAACAGCACCTCATAGACATGGTTCTTGGCCCACCCCAAACGTACCCTCAACCCACCCACCTAACCCCCTCCTGTGTAAGGAAGGAGTCACGTGACCAAAAACTTGTCTTAGTGAGGATGGGGGGGGGTTTAGGGGAGAGGAGAATGTGGGGTTAGTAATGGGGGTTTGATCCGAGGAAGAAGAGTAGCTAAGAGATAAGATAAGATTTCGTTCGGATTTTTAACCCCGGAGGGTTAGCCACCCAGGATAACCCAAGAAAGTCAGTGCGTCATCGAGGACTGTCTAACTTATTTCCATTGGGGTCCTTAATCTTGTCCCCCAGGATGCGACCCACACCAGTCGACTAACACCCAGGTACCTATGTGCTGCTAGGTGAACAGGACAATAGGTGTAAGGAAACGTGTCGGAATTTCCACCCGCCGGGAATCGAACCCGGGCCCTCCGTGTGTGAAGCGGGAGCTTTAGCCACCAGACCACCTTCTCATAGTTTGTAAGAGTCACTTGCAATCTTAAATCTTCCTGTAGTATTACAGGGCAGAAAGTCTGCCAGAGTGCAAAACTTTTACCAACCTTCCAGTTCATTCTTACATGAGAGGAGGGTTGTCCCTCTCGTGGTGTGGGGGGGGGATGTGAGTGTGGGGTGAGAGGTCTGAGGTAGTAATAATTGTTATGGGACTCGTTACAGGGAGGGGTTCGCTATAAAAGTGGTCTTCCTTCACTCTCTCAGTCTCTCCCTCGCTCACACTCCTTCACTCTAGTCATTCCTTCCTCATCTCGTCTCTCATACCTTCCAGGGAAGCAGCCAGGATAGATGACTGTGGGAGGGAGGGTGTGGAGGGGTGGTGGGAGGGAAGGTGGTAGTTGGGGTAGGTTGTGTGGGTGGCTGGAGGGAGGGTGGTAGGTTGTGGTAGGTTGGGTGGGTGGCTGGAGGGAAGGTGGTAGTTCTGGTAGGTTGGGTGGGTGGCTGGAGGGAGGGTGGTAGTTCTGGTAGGTTGGGTGGGTGGCTGGAGGGAGGGTGGTAGTTCTGGTAGGTTGGGTGGGTGGCTGGAGGGAGGGTGGTAGTTGGGGTAGGTTGGGTGGGTGGCTGGAGGGAGGGTGGCAGTTCTGGTAGGTTGGGTGGGTGGCTGGAGGGAGGGTGGTAGTTCTGGTAAGTTGGGTGGGTGGCTGGAGGGAGGGTGGTAGTTCTGGTAGGTTGGGTGGGTGGCTGGAGGGAGGGTGGTAGTTCTGGTAGGTTGGGTGGGTGGCTGGAGGGAAGGTGGTAGTTCTGGTAGATTGGGTGGGTGGCTGGAGGGAGGGTGGTAGTTGTGGTAGTTTGGGTGGGGGGCGGGAGGGAGGGTGGTAGTTGTGGTAGGTTGGGTGGGTGGCTGGAGGGAGGGTGGTAGTTGTGGTAGGTTGGGTGGGTGGCTGGAGGGAGGGTGGTAGTTCTGGTAGCTTGGGTGGGTGGCTGGAGGGAAGGTGGTAGTTCTGGTAGGTTGGGTGGGTGGCTGGAGGGAGGGTGGTAGTTCTGGTAGGTTGGGTGGGTGGCTGGAGGGAGGGTGGTAGTTCTGGTAGGTTGGGTGGGTGGTTGGAGGGAGGGTGGTAGTTCTGGTAGGTTGGGAGGGTGGCTGGAGGGAGGGTGGTAGTTCTGGTAGGTTGGGCGGGTGGCTGGAGGGAGGGTGGTAGTTCTGGTAGGTTGGGTGGGTGGCTGGAGGGAAGGTGGTAGTTCTGGTAGGTTGGGCGGGTGGCTGGAGGGAGGGTGGCAGTTCTGGTAGGTTGGGCGGGTGGCTGGAGGGAGGGTGGTAGTTCTGGTAGGTTGGGTGAGTGGTTGGAGGGAGGGTGGTAGTTCTGGTAGGTTGGGTGGGTGGTTGGAGGGAGGGTGGTAGTTCTGGTAGGTTGGGTGGGTGGTTGGAGGGAGGGTGGTAGTGCAGGGTGTGGCAGGGCGTGGTTGCACACAGTGATGCTCTGACATTTGCAGGTGACCACAATACCTCTGATAATGGTCCTTAACACAGGTTGCTGCCACCTTGATGTCAAGGTCACAGACCAAGTGATACTGGCCCTCTACACACACACACACACACACACACACACACACACACACACACACACACACACACACACACACACACACACACACACACACACACACACACAATCTGGAGTGTGAAGTAGTGGAGGATCCATACATAGCTTTAAGAAGAGGTATGATAAGGCTCTTGGAGCATAGAAACTAGTGAAGAGGTGGGGCCAGGAGCTGTGACTCAACCCCTGCAACCACAAATGGGCGAGTACAAATAGGTGAGTACACCCGCACAATATATATATATATATATATATATATATATATATATATATATATATATATATATATATATATATATATATATATATATATATATATATACGTATATATATTATAGGGGAAGTGGATAAAAAGGCTTCAAGGAAGATTATTTTAATTTCTTCCTGAAGCCGTTTGAACATTCCACTTCCCCTACCACCCCATCTTTTCATATTTTTTTTTTTTTACCAATAGGAATATTTTATTACATATATATTGGTACAAAAGATTTAAGAGATACATTGTTGATATAAAGGTGGCATATACGGTACATGTTGTTACGTGTGTATCACCGATTATAAGGCGAAAATCTCATCCAGCTCCTCAGAGCTGGGGGCGTGTGCCCAAAATACAGCAGGCATTACCCCTTTGAACAGCTGCACAATATATGTTGTGCTGAATATGTAAAACTGGTCAATTAGCAAGAACTCATTTAAAATTAAGTCCTTTCTAAAATTTTCTCTTATACATTTAAAGATATACTTTTTCATTTATGTTAATATAAAAATTAATGATTTTATACCAAAAGTACCTTAGGAAACTTACCTAACCTTATTTAACAAGCACAATTTAATTTATCCTAATCCAACTAAATATATTTTATATAAGCTCACAATAATTTAATAATAAAGAAACACAATGAAATATTTTTTTTTCGTTAGTCAGAATGATTTTTGCGAAATTATTGCATACACAAATTTTTGCTTACCATATTTGCCAAGAAATGCATTGCGATTTAAGCTAAAATTGCAAGTTTTACTTATTCAGCACGAGAGATTTATATATACATGTATATATACAGTGGACCCCCACTTAACGATCACCTCCAAATGCGACCAATTATGTAAGTGTATTTATGTAAGTGCGTTTGTACGTGTATGTTTGGGGGTCTGAAATGGACTAATCTACTTCACAATATTCCTTATGGGAAAAAATTCGGTCAGTACTGGCACCTGAACATACTACTGGAATGAAAAAAGTTCGTTAACCGGGGGTCCACTGTATATCTATATATACTGTATATATAGAGTGGTACCCTGAGTTTCGGCCATAATTAGTTCCAGAAGGCTGTTCGAGTGCCGTTACCGAACGATGAAGAAGTTTCTTGGCAAGTGGTTCAGCTATGTTATAGAAGCCGTTGTTCTGGTTGAAGTTGTTGGTTATAGAGATAAGCGATGATTTCAGGATTCTTCGGTATTGAGTGTTGTCTTCTCTGGCAATAAGTCTTGAGTTTCTGTAGTTTATTAAATGGTTGTGTGAATTACGGTGTTGTACACAGGCATCCCTTGTATCGTCAGACCTGCTTGCGTATTGGTGTTATGAAATACGTGTTTGGAGGTCTCTTGATGTTTCACCCACGTATAATTTGCTGAAGTCATTACAAGGGATTGTGTATACCCCTGCAGAGGATGGAAGCTTGTCATTTCTATTACTGGTAATACGCAGGCAGGTCTGTCGATACAAGGAATGCCTGCGTACGACACCGTATTTCACACAACCATTTAATAAACTACAGAAACTCAAGACTTATCGCCAGAGAAGACAACACTCAATACCGAAGAATCCTGAAATCATCGCTTATCTCTATAACCAACAACTTCAACCAGAACAATGGCTTCTATAACATAGCTGAACCACTTGCCAAGAAACTTCTTCATCGCTATCCCACATAAGAACACTGTAGAAGGTCTGCTCACAAACTTATCCAATCTCATTTACAAGCTACCCAAGATTTTAGACTCTATAACCCCACTCAGTAGATCATCAGATGCAGCATTCTCCACCTGACCTCAGCATTCTGAACCTGACTATAAATACTCACGTACCTTCCACCCCAGGTAGATCTGTGTGTGACTTGAAAAAGCCCACTGTGTGGGCGAAACTTTGTCAATAAAGGATCACATTATACTACATGTGTTTATATTTCCATTGTGTTGGTATTTTATACCATTTATTTCCATCCAGAATTACTGACAATATGTAAAGTAAAAGGACACAAGTGCAACTAATGTGACATTTTATTGTGGCAACGTTTCGCTCTCCAGGAGCTTTGTCAAGCAAAACGTTGCCACAATAAAATGTCACAGTAGTTGCACTTGTGCCCTTTTGCTTTACAACTGTGACCATACTTCCTCTTCCCACAACCATGGTACATCCATTAACATGGTTATACTATGTATAGGAAGGCCTCGCTTGTACAGCAGATTAATGTCCAGGATACTGCTGTAAAGTGAAAATCAATGTATTTTTACTTTCAAACACATATAAAACCCTGATAACATGTTTACACTATCATTATTAAGTGAGCAATACAGTGGACCCCCGGTTAACGATATTTTTTCACTCCAGAAGTGTGTTCAGGTGCCAGTACTGACCGAATTTGTTCCCATAAGGAATATTGTGAAGTAGATTAGTCCATTTCAGACCCCCAAACATACACGTACAAACGCACTTACATAAATACAATTACATAATTGGTCGCATTCGGAGGTGATCGTTAAGCGGGGGTCCACTGTATTTTTACTTTCAAACACATATAAAAGCCTGATAACATATTTACACTATCATTATTAATTGAGCAATAGAGCTATTCCTAAAAAAATGCATATGCGGTACACACGTTGCTTACCTTAAAACATTTTTGTACTTAGCATATAGTGAGTGGTGAATATATTTATTGTAGGAAGTCTGAATAAATGAAGAATGGGTATAATAGAAAACTGCTGCATTAGTGAAACATTGTAAGGCAAAGCGCTGTAAAGTGGAGCCCACCTGTACATATATATGATTTTTTTTTAATAACAAAGACAAGTTAAACAGGTTCAAAACATTACAGTGTCGAGCATGGTGGAGTCATTCGTCTATTATCATCTTTATTGCTAAATTGAGTTAATAAACTCATTCAACGTTTCTTTGTTTCTTTTTGCTGTCAGAGCCGTAAATAATAAAACATTATATATATATTACACCTACATCCGACTTATGACCGAGTTCAGTTCCGAGAAACCGGTCGTTAGTCGAAATGGTCGTAAGTCGAACTTTACTACTGAATATCAGCAAAACATTTTTGTAATGACTTTATTTTATTGTTTTATTTTGGTATTTCATGTTTTACTTTACTTTTTATCTTGTTAGTACTGTATTTTATACTGTAAGGTTTAGGATAAACACTGTGTACAACACAAATAGTTGTGATGAATGGTTTGAAAAACCGACAAGTTGAAGATTGAGACACTTATGCAACATATGGGAATCTTTATTCAGGAAACGTTTCACCACACAGTGGCTTCATCAGTCCAATACAAAGTAGAAAGGCGTAAGGAGAGGAGGAGTTTGAGGTAATCAGTCCCTCAGCCTGGAGTCGATGTGTTCAGTCCATCAATCTTGTATTTCACTCCCATCCTGTTGTGATTAATATTTTATGTAATGCCACTATAATTTTGTACAGTATCCATTTTCTTAATACATATAGAAAAATATATGATTATTGTACGAAATAAATTTATGCCTATAATATATAAGGAGGTTTTGTGGGTGAGGGGCTTGGACTTCCAGCAAGCTAGTGTGGGAGCATGTTAGATAGGAGTGAATGGAGACAGGGGGTTTTTGGGACCTGACGAGCAGTTGGGGTGTGAGCAGGGTAATATTTAGTGGAGGGATTCAGGGAAACTGGTTAGCTGGACTTGAGTCCTGGAAATGGGAAGTACAGTGCCTGAGCTTTAAAGGAGGGGTTTGGGATATTGGCACATGTAAATACAAAACACATACAGTGGACCCCCGCTTAACGATCACCTCCCAATGCGACCAATTATGTAAGTGTATTTATGTAAGTGCGTTTGTACGTGTATGTTTGGCTGTCTGAAATGGACTAATCTACTTCACAATATTCCTTATGGGAACAAATTCGGTCAGTACTGGCACCTGAACATACTTCTGGAATGAAAAAATATCGTAAATGGGGGTCCACTGTATATGTAAATGCAAAACACATATACTAAATGCAAAACAGCCACTGTGAAAGTATAATGAACTTTCAAGTGCTTTCATGATTTCTCATATTATCAAGGCCCTAGATAATGTGAGAAATTTTGCAAGCACTTGGAAGTTCACAATTTTTTTCACAGTGGTTGTTTTGCATACTGTAATATCACCTTTTTACTGTGATCTTATTGCATACATGTATACAGACACCCCCCCCCCCAACTTACGAACAAGTTACATTCCAGAAGGCTGTTCGTATCTTGAATTGTTTGTAAGTCGTTATTTTGCCATTTTCTGTTGCTATGATTATTATTGTTCTCTCTCTACTGTTGTTCATTGACAACTTAGACAGTTCTCTACAGTATCACTAATGTACGGTTCTTAATACTAAAGCATATTTTAATCATAAATACTGTAATAAAAAATTTCTTACATTTTTAATTGGTACTTTAACTAACACGGCAGTCTGTTCGTATGTCCGAATGTTCGTAACTCGAATGTTCGTAAGTAGGGTAGCGTCTGTATAAATTTACATAAAAAATATAAAACCAGTTAATCTGGTATGCAGGATGGTGTATTCATTATGTTGTTAGTCCCCTGATACTAGAACCTTGTTATGCCTCCCACTACAGCCAGCATTGGAGAAATGTTTGCAATGATTTTGTTGTGTAAAATAGAATTAGTAAAGATGTTGTCTCCGTCACGTCTTGCAGGCTGATGCATCGGTAGAGATGGAACAGCGGCACTTCGTCCACGCCTCACTGGATTATGTGTTTCTGCTTCAGGAGGTCCAGGAGAGAAAGAAATTTGAATTTGTTGAGACGGTGAGTTGCTTTGTAGACTCCATACACTGCTTTAAGAGAAGATAGAGCCCACAAGGCTAGTTAGGCTAGGTAAGGTTTGTCAGGAAACAGGACAAGTGTTTCCTGACATGGGTCTTAGTCATATAATGACCCACAGCTAGAGCTTTTGGTCATCTGACCAAGACCTTCTGCTGACAAGGCTAGTCCATTGTGGATATATATATAGCCTCTCCTTACTTAATGACGGAGGCTGAGTTTTCAAAGACTTAGTCTGTTCCACAATATTTCTTATACTACCATACTGTATACAGAAGTACAAATAACTATAAATTTGTATTATGTTCATCTTTCAAAATTTCAGATGTATATTTTGCAGCTGCTATATTATAATGATATAATATTTTAGATTTATATAGACTGTTTCTTTTTGTTATGGTCAGGACCTCCAAAATGGTCTTGAAAAATCACTTTGCACTTGGTAAGAATTTCTCCTACATTAATTTCCCATATAAATATTTCCTATATAAATAAATTCCTGCATAAATCTTTAACACTTTTCTCACTTTAAAAACTGATTATATTTTTAATTTTTAAAATTTTATTGGTTCTTTATTTCAATAATGGCACTGTAATAAAAACTAGTAACTTTTTTATGTATTTTCCATTTTGCTGCCATCTAGTGACACTTTTAGAACTACGGTATTTCTTTTATAAGTATTGTTTTTGTTGTATTTACATAATGTCAGAACAGTTGTCTTTCATAACTAATGTTTGTGTGGCTAATAAACCTAGGTGATTTTTTATGGTTTACCAGATCGTTTTATGTTATTGATGAATGTTTAGTAAACCCTTCATTTAATGGATATTTTCAGAGTCATAGATTTATTTCCACATGATATAATGTTTGTGCAGAATTGGGTCACTTGGCCCAAAAACAATGGACAAGGTCGGCTAGTTACAGAACTGCCCGTTAGTGCTACGAAATAATTTCAGCTGTTTGCTATGGTCAACTTTACTGGCCATCTCCTTCCCACTCTTAATCTGTTAAATCAAGGCTTTAAACCATGGTATGGGTGGGGTTAAAACTCATGACAAGTGAGCGATAAAACTCCTGGCCAGTGGCCTAGTGGCTTACACACTGGCCCTGGAATTTTACGACTCACTTGCCATGGGTTCTAACCCCACCTGTTCCATGGCTTGTTTGCAGTCATGTTATTATGATTTCATGAGTCAAGGTTTTACTGTTATTTATTCATAAAATTGTTTTAGTAATGTTCATTTGTTTAGATTTTAGAGGAACCACATTATATCCATAGGAAAAATACAGTGCGTAGTGGAAAGAGACTGAATGAATCTATCAGGTCTTCTCTCTTTCATAATTAACCTATTTATAATTTTGAGAAAAATAGTTTAGTCTTAAAATCCTCTGGTATTTCTTGTAAATACAGTCAACTCTCTTAAAAGCTCGTCTTTACAGTGCACTTGTTATTAAATGCAGTTGAAAAAATTCATTCAAAATTGATGTGCCCCTTAAAAGGCCATCATAGTAAGTGTTATTCAGTTGCATTTGTAAGGAAATTGCAAATACAATATCCTTACATGATGTCAGCCAGGAAGAATTTTATTAAGTTTGCACAAACAGATAGTATATTGACAAACATTATATATCATAGCTGACAAGTGATATTCACTAATATCCCAGTTAGGGATCTGTATCTGTATATCTATCAGACTAGCTTTATTAGAGAGGATACTGTTACCTGTACGTACAGTATTATTGTTCACTAAAGCAAATATCTAATGTACATTATTTTTGTTTAGGCTAAAAAGAGACAGTATGTTTTTTTGCCTGTAGGACTATTGCTTGAAAATAAATCTTATAGATGTCAATGTTCGCAGCTGTTGAGTTATATGTATGGGTGGCTGACATTCTACCACCAAGGCCACGAGGTTTTCAATGACTGTAGCCCATATATGCGTGACCTTCAAGTTAGAGTACAAAGGGTAAGTTGATATTTTCTGTTTATTTGGGGCCACAGAGGTAGAAGTCTATTAAATTTAAATTCAAATTTTTATTTCTCATTGTGACACAAAAATTATGTAACCGGCATATAATAAAACAATGGTAGGGACATAAGAAAGCCACTAGTATGTAAAGAACTGGTTCCTGCTTACAATATTGTTTATATTTGATTACCTCAGTAGAATTTGGTTATTGTTAATTTTTTATTGTATTTACAAATACGATATTAAGTTTAAGCATTAACATCTCATGGATTTGTATTGTACCTCAAGCCTCAGAGCTGTTTGAAAATTAGCTTAAAGGTCATTATTATTTTCACGTTTCCAGCTACAGTGGAATCTCAGTACTTGAACAGCTCCCTACTCGAACAAAGCTCAGCACTCGACCAAACAAACATGATTTGTCAGAACTTCACTGGTAAACTATTTCATGTTTCATTGCATTTTTTGGTGTTTTTTTTTATATTTTTGTATAAATAAGTCACCATGGGGCTTACGAAGATTAGTGATAACAGCCAACCAAAAAGAAAATTGGTTGGGAAGAATCTGTTCGAGTATCTAATGGATCGGCACTCAAATAGCCCTCTGGAATGAATTAAATTCGAGTACCAAGGTTCCACTGTACCATGGAGAGCAAAAAGGCACAATACCATGACTAGAAAAGTTCACAAATACCTGCACATAGGAGAGAGAGAAAAGCTTATAATGTCATTTTGGTCCAACTTGGATCATCACAGGTCATTTGTGTATGATCCGAGTTGTACCAAAATAACTTTATAAGCTTTTGCCTCTCCTGTGTGCAGGTTATTTGTCCAGGTACCAAACTTTTTATTATCAATTTTTAACTGACTTGATTAATTTCCATAGCTTTTAACAAATGTATATTTCTCATGTATTTGCCATTTGATGATACAGACACGAGAAAACTTTGAAGCCACACGTCAGGAGTCAGTACAGCTGAAGAACAAGATGCTGGAGGTGCGTAAAACGGTAATGTGTCTCCCGCTGCTTCTCACTAACTCACGCCAACCCTCGCCCACTCTCCACCGATCTATGTAAAGCTCTAAGAGATACTTTCAAGCAACATATTGCAACCATAAACTTTAGGCAGTGACAAACCTCTTCTCTGTCTCACTTGATGCAAAGTATAATATAGTAATACAATATATTTTTTGATTGTTTATTGCTCAGTGTTTCAAGCAAATACAGATGGGCCATACTTATACAACAACTTAGGTTCCAGGCTACTGTAGGGCCATACTTATACAGAAACTTAGGTTCCAGGCTACTGTAGGGCCATACTTATACAACAACTTAGGTTCCAGGCTACTGTAGGGCCATACTTATACAGCAACTTAGGTTCCAGGCTACTGTAGGGCCATACTTATACAACAACTTAGGTTCCAGGCTACTGTAGGGCCATACTTATACAACAACTTAGGTTCCAGGCTACTGTAGGGCCATACTTATACAACAACTTAGGTTCCAGGCTACTGTAGGGCCATACTTATACAGCAACTTAGGTTCTGAGCTACTGTAGGGCCATACTTATACAACAACTTAGGTTCCAGGCTACTGTAGGGCCATACTTATACAACAACTTAGGTTCCAGGCTACTGTAGGGCCATACTTATACAACAACTTAGGTTCCAGGCTACTGTAGGGCCATACTTATACAACAACTTAGGTTCCAGGCTACTGTAGGGCCATACTTATACAGCAACTTAGGTTCTGGGCTACTGTAGGGCCATACTTATACAACAACTTAGGTTCCAGGCTACTGTAGGGCCATACTTATACAGCAACTTAGGTTCTGGGCTACTGTAGGGCCATACTTATACAACAACTTAGGTTCCAGGCTACTGTAGGGCCATACTTATACAGCAACTTAGGTTCTGGGCTACTGTAGGGCCATACTTATACAACAACTTAGGTTCTGGGCTACTGTAGGGCCATACTTATACAACAACTTAGGTTCCAGGCTACTGTAGGGCCATACTTATACAGCAACTTAGGTTCTGGGCTACTGTAGGGCCATACTTATACAACAACTTAGGTTCCAGGCTACTGTAGGGCCATACTTATACAGCAATTTAGGTTCTGGGCTACTGTAGGGCCATACTTATACAACAACTTAGGTTCTGGGCTACTGTAGGGCCATACTTATACAACAACTTAGGTTCTGGGCTACTGTAGGGCCATACTTATACAGCAACTTAGGTTCTGGGCTACTGTAGGGCCATACTTATACAACAACTTAGGTTCCAGGCTACTGTAGGGCCATACTTATACAGCAAATTAGGTTCTGGGCTACTGTAGGGCCATACTTATACAACAACTTAGGTTCTGGGCTACTGTAGGGCCATACTTATACAACAACTTAGGTTCCAGGCTACTGTAGGGCCATACTTATACAGCAACTTAGGTTCTGGGCTACTGTAGGGCCATACTTATACAACAACTTAGGTTCCAGGCTACTGTAGGGCCATACTTATACAGCAACTTAGGTTCTGGGCTACTGTAGGGCCATACTTATACAACAACTTAGGTTCTGGGCTACTGTAGGGCCATACTTATACAACAACTTAGGTTCTGGGCTACTGTAGGGCCATACTTATACAGCAACTTAGGTTCTGGGCTACTGTAGGGCCATACTTATACAACAACTTAGGTTCCAGGCTACTGTAGGGCCATACTTATACAGCAACTTAGGTTCTGGGCTACTGTAGGGCCATACTTATACAGCAACTTAGGTTCTGGGCTACTGTAGGGCCATACTTATACAGCAACTTAGGTTCCAGGCTACTGTAAGGCCATACTTATGCAGAAACTTAGGTTCCAGGCTACTGTAGGGCCATACTTATACAGCAACTTAGGTTCTGGGCTACTGTAGGGCCATACTTATACAGCAACTTAGGTTCCAGGCTACTGTAGGGCCATACTTATACAGCAACTTAGGTTCCAGGCTACTGTAGGGCCATACTTATACAGCAACTTAGGTTCTGGGCTACTGTAGGGCCATACTTATACAACAACTTAGGTTCCAGGCTACTGTAGGGCCATACTTATACAGCAACTTAGGTTCTGGGCTACTGTAGGGCCATACTTATACAACAACTTAGGTTCTGGGCTACTGTAGGGCCATACTTATACAACAACTTAGGTTCTGGGCTACTGTAGGGCCATACTTATACAACAACTTAGGTTCCAGGCTACTGTAGGGCCATACTTATACAACAACTTAGGTTCTGGGCTACTGTAGGGCCATACTTATACAGCAACTTAGGTTCTGGGCTACTGTAGGGCCATACTTATACAGCAACTTAGGTTCCAGGCTACTGTAGGGCCATACTTATACAGCAACTTAGGTTCTGGGCTACTGTAGGGCCATACTTATACAGCAACTTAGGTTCTGGGCTACTGTAGGGCCATACTTATACAGAAACTTAGGTTCTGGGCTACTGTAGGGCCATACTTATACAACAACTTAGGTTCTGGGCTACTGTAGGGCCATACTTATACAGCAACTTAGGTTCTGGGCTACTGTAGGGCCATACTTATACAACAACTTAGGTTCCAGGCTACTGTAGGGCCATACTTATACAGCAACTTAGGTTCTGGGCTACTGTAGGGCCATACTTATACAACAACTTAGGTTCTGGGCTACTGTAGGGCCATACTTATACAGCAACTTAGGTTCTGGGCTACTGTAGGGCCATACTTATACAGCAACTTAGGTTCCAGGCTACTGTAGGGCCATACTTATACAGCAACTTAGGTTCTGGGCTACTGTAGGGCCATACTTATACAACAACTTAGGTTCTGGGCTACTGTAGGGCCATACTTATAAAACAACTTAGGTTCTGGGCTACTGTAGGGCCATACTTATACAACAACTTAGGTTCCAGGCTACTGTAGGGCCATACTTATACAACAACTTAGGTTCCAGGCTACTGTAGGGCCATACTTATACAACAACTTAGGTTCTGGGCTACTGTAGGGCCATACTTATACAGCAACTTAGGTTCTGGGCTACTGTAGGGCCATACTTATACAGCAACTTAGGTTCCAGGCTACTGTAGGGCCATACTTATACAGCAACTTAGGTTCCGGGCTACTGTAGGGCCATACTTATACAGCAACTTAGGTTCTGGGCTACTGTAGGGCCATACTTATACAGCAACTTAGGTTCTGGGCTACTGTAGGGCCATACTTATACAGCAACTTAGGTTCTGGGCTACTGTAGGGCCATACTTATACAGCAACTTAGGTTCTGGGCTACTGTAGGGCCATACTTATACAACAACTTAGGTTCCAGGCTACTGTAGGGCCATACTTATACAACAACTTAGGTTCCAGGCTACTGTAGGGCCATACTTATACAGCAACTTAGGTTCTGGGCTACTGTAGGGCCATACTTATACAACAACTTAGGTTCTGGGCTACTGTAGGGCCATACTTATACAACAACTTAGGTTCCAGGCTACTGTAGGGCCATACTTATACAACAACTTAGGTTCCAGGCTACTGTAGGGCCATACTTATACAACAACTTAGGTTCTGGGCTACTGTAGGGCCATACTTATACAGCAACTTAGGTTCTGGGCTACTGTAGGGCCATACTTATACAGCAACTTAGGTTCTGGGCTACTGTAGGGCCATACTTATACAGCAACTTAGGTTCTGGGCTACTGTAGGGCCATACTTATACAGCAACTTAGGTTCTGGGCTACTGTAGGGCCATACTTATACAGCAACTTAGGTTCTGGGCTACTGTAGGGCCATATTTATACAACAACTTAGGTTCCAGGCTACTGTAGGGCCATACTTATACAACAACTTAGGTTCTGGGCTACTGTAGGGCCATACTTATACAGCAACTTAGGTTCTGGGCTACTGTAGGGCCATACTTATACAGCAACTTAGGTTCCAGGCTACTGTAGGGCCATACTTATACAGCAACTTAGGTTCTGGGCTACTGTAGGGCCATACTTATACAGCAACTTAGGTTCTGGGCTACTGTAGGGCCATACGTATACAGCAACTTAGGTTCTGGGCTACTGTAGGGCCATACTTATACAGCAACTTAGGTTCTGGGCTACTGTAGGGCCATACTTATACAGCAACTTAGGTTCTGGGCTACTGTAGGGCCATACTTATACAACAACTTAGGTTCCAGGCTACTGTGGGGCCATACTTATACAACAACTTAGGTTCCAGGCTACTGTAGGGCCATACTTATACAGCAACTTAGGTTCTGGGCTACTGTAGGGCCATACTTATACAACAACTTAGGTTCTGGGCTACTGTAGGGCCATACTTATACAACAACTTAGGTTCCAGGCTACTGTAGGGCCATACTTATACAACAACTTAGGTTCCAGGCTACTGTAGGGCCATACTTATACAACAACTTAGGTTCTGGGCTACTGTAGGGCCATACTTATACAGCAACTTAGGTTCTGGGCTACTGTAGGGCCATACTTATACAGCAACTTAGGTTCTGGGCTACTGTAGGGCCATACTTATACAGCAACTTAGGTTCTGGGCTACTGTAGGGCCATACTTATACAGCAACTTAGGTTCTGGGCTACTGTAGGGCCATACTTATACAACAACTTAGGTTCTGGGCTACTGTAGGGCCATACTTATACAGCAACTTAGGTTCTGGGCTACTGTAGGGCCATACTTATACAGCAACTTAGGTTCTGGGCTACTGTAGGGCCATACTTATACAGCAACTTAGGTTCTGGGCTACTGTAGGGCCATACTTATACAGCAACTTAGGTTCTGGGCTACTGTAGGGCCATACTTATACAGCAACTTAGGTTCTGGGCTACTGTAGGGCCATATTTATACAACAACTTAGGTTCCAGGCTACTGTAGGGCCATACTTATACAACAACTTAGGTTCTGGGCTACTGTAGGGCCATACTTATACAGCAACTTAGGTTCTGGGCTACTGTAGGGCCATACTTATACAGCAACTTAGGTTCCAGGCTACTGTAGGGCCATACTTATACAGCAACTTAGGTTCTGGGCTACTGTAGGGCCATACTTATACAGCAACTTAGGTTCTGGGCTACTGTAGGGCCATACTTATACAGCAACTTAGGTTCTGGGCTACTGTAGGGCCATACTTATACAGCAACTTAGGTTCTGGGCTACTGTAGGGCCATACTTATACAGCAACTTAGGTTCTGGGCTACTGTAGGGCCATACTTATACAACAACTTAGGTTCCAGGCTACTGTAGGGCCATACTTATACAACAACTTAGGTTCCAGGCTACTGTAGGGCCATACTTATACAGCAACTTAGGTTCTGGGCTACTGTAGGGCCATACTTATACAACAACTTAGGTTCTGGGCTACTGTAGGGCCATACTTATACAACAACTTAGGTTCCAGGCTACTGTAGGGCCATACTTATACAACAACTTAGGTTCCAGGCTACTGTAGGGCCATACTTATACAACAACTTAGGTTCTGGGCTACTGTAGGGCCATACTTATACAGCAACTTAGGTTCTGGGCTACTGTAGGGCCATACTTATACAGCAACTTAGGTTCTGGGCTACTGTAGGGTAATACTTATACAGCAACTTAGGTTCTGGGCTACTGTAGGGCCATACTTATACAGCAACTTAGGTTCTGGGCTACTGTAGGGCCATACTTATACAGCAACTTAGGTTCTGGGCTACTGTAGGGCCATATTTATACAACAACTTAGGTTCCAGGCTACTGTAGGGCCATACTTATACAGCAACTTAGGTTCTGGGCTACTGTAGGGCCATACTTATACAGCAACTTAGGTTCCAGGCTACTGTAGGGCCATACTTATACAGCAACTTAGGTTCTGGGCTACTGTAGGGCCATACTTATACAGCAACTTAGGTTCTGGGCTACTGTAGGGCCATACTTATACAGCAACTTAGGTTCTGGGCTACTGTAGGGCCATACTTATACAGCAACTTAGGTTCTGGGCTACTGTAGGGCCATACTTATACAGCAACTTAGGTTCTGGGCTACTGTAGGGCCATACTTATACAGCAACTTAGGTTCTGGGCTACTGTAGGGCCATACTTATACAGCAACTTAGGTTCTGGGCTACTGTAGGGCCATACTTATACAGCAACTTAGGTTCTGGGCTACTGTAGGGCCATACTTATACAGCAACTTAGGTTCTGGGCTACTGTAGGGCCATACTTATACAGCAACTTAGGTTCTGGGCTACTGTAGGGCCATACTTATACAGCAACTTAGGTTCTGGGCTACTGTAGGGCCATACTTATACAGCAACTTAGGTTCCAGGCTACTGTAGGGCCATACTTATACAGCAACTTAGGTTCTGGGCTACTGTAGGGCCATACTTATACAGCAACTTAGGTTCCAGGCTACTGTAGGGCCATACTTATACAGCAACTTAGGTTCCAGGCTACTGTAGGGCCATACTTATACAGCAACTTAGGTTCTGGGCTACTGTAGGGCCATACTTATACAGCAACTTAGGTTCTGGGCTACTGTAGGGCCATACTTATACAGCAACTTAGGTTCGGGGCTACTGTAGGGCCATACTTATACAGCAACTTAGGTTCTGGGCTACTGTAGGGCCATACTTATACAGCAACTTAGGTTCTGGGCTACTGTAGGGTCATACTTATACAGCAACTTAGGTTCTGGGCTACTGTAGGGCCATACTTATACAACAACTTAGGTTCTGGGCTACTGTAGGGTCATACTTATACAGCAACTTAGGTTCCGGGCTACTGTAGGGCCATACTTATACAGCAACTTAGGTTCTGGGCTACTGTAGGGTCATACTTATACAGCAACTTAGGTTCTGGGCTACTGTAGGGTCATACTTATACAGCAACTTAGGTTTGGGGCTACTGTAGGGCCATACTTATACAGCAGCTTAGGTTCCAGGCTACTGTAGGGCCACACTTATACAGCAGGTTAGGTTCTGGGCTACTGTAGGGCCATACTTATGCAGCAGGTTAGGTTCTGGGCTACTGTAAGGCCCCCACTTATGCAGCAGGTTAGGTTCTGGGCTACTGTAAGGCCCCACTTATGCAGCAGGTTAGGTTCTGGGCTACTGTAGGGCCATACTTATGCAGAAGGTTAGGCTCTGGGCTACTGTAAGGCCTCACTTATGCAGCAGGTTAGGTTCTGGGCTACTGTAAGGCCCCACTTATGCAGCAGGTTAGGTTCTGGGCTACTGTAAGGCCCCACTTATGCAGCAGGTTAGGTTCTGGGCTACTGTAAGGCCCCACTTATGCAGCAGGTTATGTTCTGGGCTACTGTAAGGCCCCACTTATGCAGCAGGTTAGGTTCTGGGCTACTGTAAGGCCCCACTTATGGAGCAGGTTAGGTTTTGGGCTACTGTAAGGCCCCACTTATGCAGCAGGTTAGGTTCTGGGCTACTGTAAGGCCCCACTTATGGAGCAGGTTAGGTTCTGGGCTGCTGTAAGGCCCCACTTATGCAGCAGGTTAGGTTCTGGGCTACTGTAAGGCCCCACTTACGCAGCAGGTTAGGTTCTGGGCTACTGTAAGGCCCCACTTATGCAGCAGGTTAGGTTCTGGGCTACTGTAAGGCCCCACTTATGCAGCAGGTTAGGTTCTGGGCTACTGTAAGGCCCCACTTATGCAGCAGGTTAGGTTCTGGGCTACTGCTGTAAATTGAAACTGCCTTTTTTCACGTTCAAATGCATTTAAAAGCCTGACAACAATATTTACATTATC
The DNA here is from genome assembly GCF_038502225.1 of Cherax quadricarinatus. Lineage (NCBI taxonomy): Eukaryota > Metazoa > Arthropoda > Malacostraca > Decapoda > Parastacidae > Cherax > Cherax quadricarinatus. The sequence goes on from NC_091366.1 coordinate 2,289,217, forward strand.
ATATATTGAGCAGCAGAGCTAGGACTGAAAAATACATATACAGTGGACCCCCGGTTAACGAACTTTTTTCATTCCAGTAGTATGTTCAGGTGCCAGTACTGACCGAATTTGTTCCCATAAGGAATATTGTGAAGTAGATTAGTTCATTTCAGACCCCCAAACATACACGTACAAACGCACTTACATAAATACACTTACATAATTGGTCGCATTTGGAGGTGATCGTTAAGCGGGGGTCCACTGTATAATACACACATTACTTACCTTAAAATATGCTCATCCTTAGCTTATAGTGAGTTGTGAATATATTTATTGTAGGAAGTGTGAATACGGAAAGAATGGCTATAAATGAAAACCGCTGCATTAGCGAAACGTCACAAAGTAAAGTGCTGCAAAGTGAGGCCCTCCTGTACTGTTATTTAACATTGTATTAACACTTAAACGGTCCAAACAGATCGACGTTCAAATTCGTAGCTACAAAAGTAGATATACTTTTCTTTACATATTTTCAAGTATAACAAAAACATAATGTAGATAAAAGTTTTTTTTACACGTTTTCAAATGTAAAACAAAAATTATCTACATTTTTTTACATACTTTCAGATGTTGAAAAAACGTATATATACGTTTGGACCATTTAAGGGTTAAAAATGTGCTACCCGGGCATGAGTTGTGGCAGACTTTACAAGTTGCCCATATGATAAGTTCTGTTTCTTCTTAGTGTCTCAAGAAGACAAAATAAATGAAATTTTTTTTATACTCACTGAACATCTCCCACCAAAGAAGAAAGTTCAATATTTGAGGTTCCACTGTATATATACAGTGGACCCCCGGTTTACGATATTATTTCATTCCAGAAGTATGTTCAGGTGCCAGTACTGACCGAATTTGTTCCCATAAGGAATATTGTGACGTAGATTAGTCCATTTCAGACCCCCAAACATACACGTACAAATGCACTTATATAAATACACTTACATAATTGGTCGCATTGGGAGCTGATCGTTAGGCGGGGGTCCACTGTATTGTGACTCAGAAAAAGAGGAAGCACATTCACCATCATTCATTCACTGACATCACATTTCACATGACTCTCTGAACTGCAGACAATTAAAATTTTTTTTGATATTGCTAAGCAGGCAAATTAATACAGTGGTACTTCGGTATACGTCCAGCTCCCACCTTGAACAATTATGTAAGTGTATTTTTGTGAATGCTTTTGTAAGTGTATTTTTGGGGGTCTGAAATGGATTAATCTACTTTACATTAGTCCTTATGGGAACAAATTCATTTGGTACTTGAATAGATCGGCACTTCAAGAGCCTTCTGGAATTAGGGTCGTATACCTAGGTACCATTGTATATAGATCACTATATATGTACATAAAGTACTTTAGAGTATACAGGAGGACACTGTTTGTATGGCTCTTAGGTTTTGACCTTGTATGATAAGTAAAAATCACCAGCGAGTGGAAAAGAGCATTTTTTCTTTATCAGATGCATCTAAAATGCTCGATAATGTGTTTACACTATCATATATTAAGTGCTAAATACAGCTAGGCATAAAAAACATAAAAAAGTAAAATAAATACACAGTACATGTATATACAATACTTAAAATATAGTGACTCACGAAATCGTAATGACACGATTGCAAACAAACCATACCCCGGCCGGGATTGAACCCGCGGTCAGAGAGTCTCAAAACTCCAGCCCGTCGCGTTAGCCACTAGACCAGCTAGTCACAATAAGATTCGTCCAACTAGGTATATTTCTACACCATAGAAAGGTTAGCATAGGCCACCACTGTGACCACAAATGCAAGTTTTTACATACGAATCTCCAGCTAGCGTGGCCATGACGAACTCTAGCTTAAGTCCCTTCACTGCCGTCAACATGTCTCACGAAATCGTAATGGCACGATTGCAAACAAACCATACCCCAGCCGGGATTGAACCCGCGGTCTAGTGGCTAACGCGACAGGCTGGAGTTTTGAGACTCTCTGACTGCGGGTTCAATCCCGACCGGGGTATGGTTTCTTAAAATATAGTGGTAGTTGTCCTTCCCTTATGCAATTCATGTACGAAAACAGCAGAAAAGTGGTAAAAGCAGCGAACATAATGAACAACAACTCAGTTGAAAGCCAATGAAAACGTGGAACACCAAAAAGAGGTGCCGTATATGTGGGGCCATCCTGTATTATGTATACAACATGTGACTGAGAAGTAATGTGTGGAGTGTGGGTGAGGGGTCATGTGGGGCTTGTTGCCTTGTAGCTTGTAAAAGGTTTTTACATTTTAATTGGAATTGTTTGGTTACTTTAACATGCCTTCTTGTATTTATTAAGGGTTTGGTTGTACTTTTCTTGTTCTTTGTTGGCTAATAAATCATTAATGTTTGCATATGTTAAAATGAATATTGTAGTGTTGCCCTTTATGTTATGTCTAAAGTCTTATAGATGAGAGAGTGATATTCTTTCTTTGGTTGCAGATTAATAAACTGATTAGTTTGATTTATAATGCTTCTTATTGAGTAGAAAGAATGCATATTAAGAAAATTAGTTCTGCCTTACAATGCTTGTGTTTCAGGTATTGAGCATGTGTTCAAAGCTAGACCCCGTTGTTTCCACCAACAACTGTGAGAATAACACAGAGCCGACCCTAGTGAGATGCCTCGCCAGTTCTCTCATGATGACATTAGTGTTTATCCCTTATATATTATCTTATTAATAGTAAAGTGAATTTTAGTTGTCATTAAACTAAAATACAATGTACATTATTCACACACATGTACACATATGCACATGTACACCCACACACTTACACACACTCACACACACATGCATACATATATAGTAAGGCTCCCACCAGGGTAAGGTGATCTAAAATAAGGAAACATTTACCATCATTCATTCAATAGCTGTCTTGCCAGACATCTGCAGATATCACACTTTTAACCCGTAAACGGTCCAAACAGATCTATGTTCACACGTGTAGCGCTCCAAAAGCAGATCTAAGTTTTTTTTACATATTTTCAAATATAACAAAAAAAAAAGTAGATCAAAGTTTTTTTACATATTTTCAAATATAACAAAAAAAAAAAGTAGATCAAAGTTTTTTTACATATTTTCAAATGTAAAAATTTTAAACAAAAAGAAGATCTACTTTTTTACATACTTTCAAATGTTGAAAAAAAACGTATATATACGTTTGGACCGTTTACGGGTTAATGACTTAATTTATAACCTTTCCACCTGTCCTTCAGAGTGCAGGTACTGTACTTCCCATCTCCAGTACTGTTACATTCTCACTCATCCTTCAGAGTGTGGGTACTGTACTTCCCACCTCCAGTACTGTTACATTCTCACTCATCCTTCAGAGTGCAGGTACTGTACTTCCCACCTCCAGCACTGTTACATTCTCACTCATCCTTCAGAGTGCAGGTACTGTACTTCCCATCTCCAGTACTGTTACATTCTCACTCATCCTTCAGAGTGCAGGTACTGTACTTCCCACCTCCAGCACTGTTACATTCTCACTCATCCTTCAGAGTGCAGGTACTGTACTTCCCATCTCCAGTACTGTTACATTCTCACTCATCCTTCAGAGTGCAGGCACTGTACTTCCCATCTCCAGTACTGTTACATTCTCACTCATCCTTCAGAGTGCAGGTACTGTACTTCCCATCTCCAGTACTGTTACATTCTCACTCATCCTTCAGAGTACAGGTACTGTACTTCCCATCTCCAGTACTCTTACATTCTCACTCATCCTTCAGAGTGCAGGTACTGTACTTCCCATCTCCAGTACTGTTACATTCTCACTCATCCTTCAGAGTACAGGTACTGTACTTCCCATCTCCAGTACTGTTACATTCTCACTCATCCTTCAGAGTACAGGTACTGTACTTCCCATCTCCAGTACTGTTACATTCTCACTCATCCTTCAGAGTGCAGGTACTGTACTTCCCATCTCCAGTACTGTTACATTCTCACTCATCCTTCAGAGTGTGGGTACTGTACTTCCCATCTCCAGTACTGTTACATTCTCACTCATCCTTCAGAGTGCAGGTACTGTACTTCCCATCTCCAGTACTGTTACATTCTCACTCATCCTTCAGAGTACAGGTACTGTACTTCCCATCTCCAGTACTGTTACATTCTCACTCATCCTTCAGAGTGCAGGTACTGTACTTCCCATCTCCAGTACTGTTACATTCTCACTCATCCTTCAGAGTGCAGGTACTGTACTTCCCATCTCCAGTACTGTTACATTCTCACTCATCCTTCAGAGTGCAGGTACTGTACTTCCCATCTCCAGTACTGTTACATTCTCACTCATCCTTCAGAGTGTGGGTACTGTACTTCCCATCTCCAGTACTGTTACATTCTCACTCATCCTTCAGAGTGCAGGTACTGTACTTCCCATCTCCAGTACTGTTACATTCTCACTCATCCTTCAGAGTGTGGGTACTGTACTTCCCATCTCCAGTACTGTTACATTCTCACTCATCCTTCAGAGTGCAGGTACTGTACTTCCCACCTCCAGTACTGTTACAGTCTCACTCATCCTTCAGAGTGCAGGTACTGTACTTCCCATCTCCAGTACTGTTACATTCTCACTCATCCTTCAGAGTGCAGGTACTGTACTTCCCACCTCCAGTACTGTTACATTCTCACTCGTCCTTCAGAGTGCAGGTACTGTACTTCCCATCTCCAGTACTGTTACATTCTCACTCATCCTTCAGAGTGCAGGTACTGTACTTCCCACCTCCAGTACTGTTACATTCTCACTCATCCTTCAGAGTGCAGGTACTGTACTTCCCATCTCCAGTACTGTTACATTCTCACTCATCCTTCAGAGTGCAGGTACTGTACTTCCCATCTCCAGTACTGTTACATTCTCACTCATCCTTCAGAGTGCAGGTACTGTACTTCCCACCTCCAGTACTGTTACATTCTCACTCATCCTTCAGAGTGTGGGTACTGTACTTCCCATCTCCAGTACTGTTACATTCTCACTCATCCTTCAGAGTGCAGGTACTGTACTTCCCACCTCCAGTACTGTTACAGTCTCACTCATCCTTCAGAGTGCAGGTACTGTACTTCCCATCTCCAGTACTGTTACATTCTCACTCATCCTTCAGAGTGCAGGTACTGTACTTCCCACCTCCAGTACTGTTACATTCTCACTCATCCTTCAGAGTGCAGGTACTGTACTTCCCATCTCCAGTACTGTTACATTCTCACTCATCCTTCAGAGTGCAGGTACTGTACTTCCCATCTCCAGTACTGTTACATTCTCACTCATCCTTCAGAGTGCAGGTACTGTACTTCCCACCTCCAGTACTGTTACATTCTCACTCATCCTTCAGAGTGCAGGTACTGTACTTCCCATCTCCAGTACTGTTACATTCTCACTCATCCTTAAGAGTGCAGGTACTGTACTTCCCACCTCCAGCACTGTTACATTCTCACTCATCCTTCAGAGTGCAGGTACTGTACTTCCCATCTCCAGTACTGTTACATTCTCACTCATCCTTCAGAGTGCAGGTACTGTACTTCCCACCTCCAGTACTGTTACATTCTCACTCATCCTTCAGAGTGCAGGTACTGTACTTCCCACCTCCAGTACTGTTACATTCTCACTCATCCTTCAGAGTGCAGGTACTGTACTTCCCACCTCCAGCACTGTTACATTCTCACTCATCCTTCAGAGTACAGGTACTGTACTTCCCACCTCCAGTACTGTTACATTCTCACTCATCCTTCAGAGTACAGGTACTGTACTTCCCATCTCCAGTACTGTTACATTCTCACTCATCCTTCAGAGTACAGGTACTGTACTTCCCACCTCCAGTACTGTTACATTCTCACTCATCCTTCAGAGTGCAGGTACTGTACTTCCTACCTCCAGTACTGTTACATTCTCACTCATCCTTCAGAGTACAGGTACTGTACTTCCCATCTCCAGTACTGTTACATTCTCACTCATCCTTCAGAGTGCAGGTACTGTACTTCCCACCTCCAGTACTGTTACATTCTCACTCATCCTTCAGAGTGCAGGTACTGTACTTCCCATCTCCAGTACTGTTACAGTCTCACTCATCCTTCAGAGTGCAGGTACTGTACTTCCCATCTCCAGTACTGTTACATTCTCACTCATCCTTCAGAGTGCAGGTACTGTACTTGCCACCTCCAGTACTGTTACATTCTCACTCATCCTTCAGAGTGCAGGTACTGTACTTCCCATCTCCAGTACTGTTACATTCTCACTCATCCTTCAGAGTGCAGGTACTGTACTTCCCACCTCCAGTACTGTTACATTCTCACTCATCCTTCAGAGTGCAGGTACTGTACTTCCCACCTCCAGTACTGTTACATTCTCACTCATCCTTCAGAGTACAGGTACTGTACTTCCCACCTCCAGTACTGTTACATTCTCACTCATCCTTCAGAGTGCAGGTACTGTACTTCCCACCTCCAGTACTGTTACATTCTCACTCATCCTTCAGAGTGCAGGTACTGTACTTCCCACCTCCAGTACTGTTACATTCTCACTCATCCTTCAGAGTGCAGGTACTGTACTTCCCATCTCCAGTACTGTTACATTCTCACTCATCCTTCAGAGTACAGGTACTGTACTTCCCACCTCCAGCACTGTTACATTCTCACTCATCCTTCAGAGTGCAGGTACTGTACTTCCCACCTCCAGTACTGTTACATTCTCACTCATCCTTCAGAGTGCAGGTACTGTACTTCCCACCTCCAGTACTGTTACATTCTCACTCATCCTTCAGAGTGCAGGTATTGTACTTCCCACCTCCAGTACTGTTACATTCTCACTCATCCTTCAGAGTGCAGGTACTGTACTTCCCACCTCCAGTACTGTTACATTCTCACTCATCCTTCAGAGTGCAGGTACTGTACTTCCCACCTCCAGTACTGTTACATTCTCACTCATCCTTCAGAGTGCAGGTACTGTACTTCCCACCTCCAGTACTGTTACATTCTCACTCATCCTTCAGAGTGCAGGTACTGTACTTCCCATCTCCAGTACTGTTACATTCTCACTCATCCTTCAGAGTGCAGGTACTGTACTTCCCATCTCCAGTACTGTTACATTCTCACTCATCCTTCAGAGTGCAGGTACTGTACTTCCCACCTCCAGCACTGTTACATTCTCACTCATCCTTCAGAGTGCAGGTACTGTACTTCCCATCTCCAGTACTGTTACATTCTCACTCATCCTTCAGAGTGCAGGTACTGTACTTCCCACCTCCAGTACTGTTACATTCTCACTCAGCCTTCAGAGTGCAGGTACTGTACTTCCCACCTCCAGCACTGTTACATTCTCACTCATCCTTCAGAGTGCAGGTACTGTACTTCCCATCTCCAGTACTGTTACATTCTCACTCATCCTTCAGAGTGCAGGTACTGTACTTCCCATCTCCAGCACTGTTACATTCTCACTCATCCTTCAGAGTGCAGGTACTGTACTTCCCACCTCCAGTACTGTTACATTCTCACTCATCCTTCAGAGTGCAGGTACTGTACTTCCCACCTCCAGTACTGTTACATTCTCACTCATCCTTCAGAGTGCAGGTACTGTACTTCCCATCTCCAGTACTGTTACCTTCTCACTCATCCTTCAGAGTGCTGGTACTGTACTCCCCACCTCCAGTACTGTAACATTCTCACTCATCCTTCAGAGTGCAGGTACTGTACTTCCCACCTCCAGCACTGTTACATTCTCACTCATCCTTCAGAGTGCAGGTACTGTACTTCCCACCTCCAGTACTGTTACATTCTCACTCATCCTTCAGAGTGCAGGTACTGTACTTCCCACCTCCAGTACTGTTACATTCTCACTCATCCTTCAGAGTGCAGGTACTGTACTTCCCACCTCCAGTACTGTTACATTCTCACTCATCCTTCAGAGTGCAGGTACTGTACTTCCCACCTCCAGCACTGTTACATTCTCACTCATCCTTCAGAGTGCTGGTACTGTACTTCCCACCTCCAGCACTGTTACATTCTCACTCATCCTTCAGAGTGCAGGTACTGTACTTCCCATCTCCAGTACTGTTACATTCTCACTCATCCTTCAGAGTGCTGGTACTGTACTTCCCACCTCCAGCACTGTTACATTCTCACTCATCCTTCAGAGTGCAGGTACTGTACTTCCCATCTCCAGTACTGTTACATTCTCACTCATCCTTCAGAGTGCAGGTACTGTACTTCCCACCTCCAGTACTGTTACATTCTCACTCATCCTTCAGAGTGCAGGTACTGTACTTCCCACCTCCAGCACTGTTACATTCTCACTCATCCTTCAGAGTGCAGGTACTGTACTTCCCACCTCCAGTACTGTTACATTCTCACTCATCCTTCAGAGTGCAGGTACTGTACTTCCCATCTCCAGTACTGTTACATTCTCACTCATCCTTCAGAGTACAGGTACTGTACTTCCCACCTCCAGCACTGTTACATTCTCACTCATCCTTCAGAGTGCAGGTACTGTACTTCCCACCTCCAGTACTGTAACATTCTCACTCATCCTTCAGAGTACAGGTACTGTACTTCCCACCTCCAGCACTGTTACATTCTCACTCATCCTTCAGAGTACAGGTACTGTACTTCCCACCTCCAGTACTGTTACATTCTCACTCATCCTTCAGAGTGCAGGTACTGTACTTCCCACCTCCAGCACTGTTACATTCTCACTCATCCTTCAGAGTGCAGGTACTGTACTTCCCACCTCCAGCACTGTTACATTCTCACTCATCCTTCAGAGTGCAGGTACTGTACTTAGCACCTCCAGCACTGTTACATTCTCACTCATCCTTCAGAGTGCAGGTACTGTACTTCCCACCTCCAGCACTGTTACATTCTCACTCATCCTTCAGAGTGCAGGTACTGTACTTCCCATCTCCAGTACTGTTACATTCTCACTCATCCTTCAGAGTGCAGGTACTGTACTTCCCACCTCCAGTACTGTTACATTCTCACTCATCCTTCAGAGTGCAGGTACTGTACTTCCCACCTCCAGCACTGTTACATTCTCACTCATCCTTCAGAGTGCAGGTACTGTACTTCCCATCTCCAGTACTGTTACATTCTCACTCATCCTTCAGAGTGCAGGTACTGTACTTCCCATCTCCAGTACTGTTACATTCTCACTCATCCTTCAGAGTGCAGGTACTGTACTTCCCATCTCCAGTACTGTTACATTCTCACTCATCCTTCAGAGTGCAGGTACTGTACTTCCCATCTCCAGTACTGTTACATTCTCACTCATCCTTCAGAGTGCAGGTACTGTACTTCCCACCTCCAGCACTGTTACATTCTCACTCATCCTTCAGAGTGCAGGTACTGTACTTCCCATCTCCAGTACTGTTACATTCTCACTCATCCTTCAGAGTGCAGGTACTGTACTTCCCATCTCCAGTACTGTTACATTCTCACTCATCCTTCAGAGTGCAGGTACTGTACTTCCCACCTCCAGTACTGTTACATTCTCACTCATCCTTCAGGGTGCAGGTACTGTACTTCCCATCTCCAGTACTGTTACATTCTCACTCATCCTTCAGAGTGCAGGTACTGTACTTCCCACCTCCAGTACTGTTACATTCTCACTCATCCTTCAGAGTGCAGGTACTGTACTTCCCACCTCCAGTACTGTTACATTCTCACTCATCCTTCAGAGTGCAGGTACTGTACTTCCCATCTCCAGTACTGTTACATTCTCACTCATCCTTCAGAGTGCAGGTACTGTACTTCCCACCTCCAGTACTGTTACATTCTCACTCATCCTTCAGAGTGCAGGTACTGTACTTCCCATCTCCAGTACTGTTACATTCTCACTCATCCTTCAGAGTGCAGGTACTGTACTTCCCACCTCCAGCACTGTTACATTCTCACTCATCCTTCAGAGTGCAGGTACTGTACTTCCCATCTCCAGTACTGTTACAGTCTCACTCATCCTTCAGAGTGCAGGTACTGTACTTCCCATCTCCAGTACTGTTACATTCTCACTCATCCTTCAGAGTGCAGGTACTGTACTTCCCATCTCCAGTACTGTTACATTCTCACTCATCCTTCAGAGTGCAGGTACTGTACTTCCCACCTCCAGCACTGTTACATTCTCACTCATCCTTCAGAGTGCAGGTACTGTACTTCCCATCTCCAGTACTGTTACATTCTCACTCATCCTTCAGAGTGCAGGTACTGTACTTCCCATCTCCAGTACTGTTACATTCTCACTCATCCTTCAGAGTGCAGGTACTGTACTTCCCACCTCCAGCACTGTTACATTCTCACTCATCCTTCAGAGTGCAGGTACTGTACTTCCCATCTCCAGTACTGTTACATTCTCACTCATCCTTCAGAGTGCAGGTACTGTACTTCCCACCTCCAGCACTGTTACATTCTCACTCATCCTTCAGAGTGCAGGTACTGTACTTCCCATCTCCAGTACTGTTACATTCTCACTCATCCTTCAGAGTGCAGGTACTGTACTTCCCATCTCCAGTACTGTTACATTCTCACTCATCCTTCAGAGTGCAGGTACTGTACTTCCCACCTCCAGTACTGTTTCATTCTCACTCATCCTTCAGAGTGCAGGTACTGTACTTCCCACCTCCAGTACTGTTACATTCTCACTCATCCTTCAGAGTGCAGGTACTGTACTTCCCACCTCCAGTACTGTTACATTCTCACTCATCCTTCAGAGTGCAGGTACTGTACTTCCCACCTCCAGTACTGTTACATTCTCACTCATCCTTCAGAGTGCAGGTACTGTACTTCCCATCTCCAGTACTGTTACATTCTCACTCATCCTTCAGAGTGCAGGTACTGTACTTCCCATCTCCAGTACTGTTACATTCTCACTCATCCTTCAGAGTGCAGGTACTGTACTTCCCACCTCCAGTACTGTTACATTCTCACTCATCCTTCAGAGTGCAGGTACTGTACTTCCCATCTCCAGTACTGTTACATTCTCACTCATCCTTCAGAGTACAGGTACTGTACTTCCCACCTCCAGTACTGTTACATTCTCACTCATCCTTCAGAGTACAGGTACTGTACTTCCTACCTCCAGTACTGTTACATTCTCACTCATCCTTCAGAGTACAGGTACTGTACTTCCCACCTCCAGTACTGTTACATTCTCACTCATCCTTCAGAGTGCAGGTACTGTACTTCCCACCTCCAGTATTGTTACATTCTCACTCATCCTTCAGAGTACAGGTACTGTACTTCCCATCTCCAATACTGTAACATTCTCACTCATCCTTCAGAGTACAGGTACTGTACTTCCCACCTCCAGTACTGTTACATTCTCACTCATCCTTCAGAGTACAGGTACTGTACTTCCCATCTCCAATACTGTAACATTCTCACTCATGCTTCAGAGTACAGGTACTGTACTTCCCACCTCCAGTACTGTTACATTCTCACTCATCCTTCAGAGTACAGGTACTGTACTTCCCACCTCCAGTACTGTTACATTCTCACTCATCCTTCAGAGTACAGGTACTGTACTTCCCACCTCCAGTACTGGTACATTCTCACTCATCCTTCAGAGTGCAGGTACTGTACTTCCCATCTCCAGTACTGTTACATTCTCACTCATCCTTCAGAGTGCAGGTACTGTACTTCCCACCTCCAGTACTGTTACATTCTCACTCATCCTTCAGAGTGCAGGTACTGTACTTCCCACCTCCAGTACTGTTACATTCTCACTCATCCTTCAGAGTGCAGGTACTGTACTTCCCATCTCCAGTACTGTTACATTCTCACTCATCCTTCAGAGTGCAGGTACTGTACTTCCCATCTCCAGTACTGTTACATTCTCACTCATCCTTCAGAGTACAGGTACTGTACTTCCCACCTCCAGTACTGTTACATTCTCACTCAGCCTTCAGAGTACAGGTACTGTACTTCCCACCTCCAGTACTGTTACATTCTCACTCATCCTTCAGAGTGCGGGTACTGTACTTCCCACCTCCAGTACTGTTACATTCTCACTCATCCTTCAGAGTACAGGTACTGTACTTCCCACCTCCAGTACTGTTACATTCTCACTCATCCTTCAGAGTACAGGTACTGTACTTCCCACCTCCAGTACTGGTACATTCTCACTCATCCTTCAGAGTGCAAGTACTGTACTTCCCATCTCCAGTACTGTTACATTCTCACTCATCCTTCAGAGTGCAGGTACTGTACTTCCCACCTCCAGTACTGTTACATTCTCACTCATCCTTCAGAGTGCAGGTACTGTACTTCCCACCTCCAGTACTGTTACATTCTCACTCATCCTTCAGAGTGCAGGTACTGTACTTCCCATCTCCAGTACTGTTACATTCTCACTCATCCTTCAGAGTGCAGGTACTGTACTTCCCATCTCCAGTACTGTTACATTCTCACTCATCCTTCAGAGTGCAGGTACTGTACTTCCCATCTCCAGTACTGTTACATTCTCACTCATCCTTCAGAGTACAGGTACTGTACTTCCCACCTCCAGTACTGTTACATTCTCACTCAGCCTTCAGAGTACAGGTACTGTACTTCCCACCTCCAGTACTGTTACATTCTCACTCATCCTTCAGAGTGCGGGTACTGTACTTCCCACCTCCAGTACTGTTACATTCTCACTCATCCTTCAGAGTACAGGTACTGTACTTCCCACCTCCAGTACTGTTACATTCTCACTCATCCTTCAGAGTGCAGGTACTGTACTTCCCACCTCCAGTACTGTTACATCCTCACTCATCCTTCAGAGTGCAGGTACTGTACTTCCCACCTCCAGTACTGTTACATTCTCACTCATCCTTCAGAGTGCAGGTACTGTACTTCCCACCTCCAGTACTGTTACATTCTCACTCATCCTTCAGAGTGCAGGTACTGTACTTCCCACCTCCAGTACTGTTACATTCTCACTCATCCTTCAGAGTACAGGTACTGTACTTCCCACCTCCAGTACTGTTACATTCTCACTCATCCTTCAGAGTGCAGGTACTGTACTTCCCACCTCCAGTACTGTTACATTCTCACTCATCCTTCAGAGTGCAGGTACTGTACTTCCCATCTCCAGTACTGTTACATTCTCACTCATCCTTCAGAGTACAGGTACTGTACTTCCTACCTCCAGTACTGTTACATTCTCACTCATCCTTCAGAGTGTGGGTACTGTACTTCCCATCTCCAGTACTGTTACATTCTCACTCATCCTTCAGAGTGCAGGTACTGTACTTCCCACCTCCAGTACTGTTACATTCTCACTCATCCTTCAGAGTGCAGGTACTGTACTTCCCATCTCCAGTACTGTTACATTCTCACTCATCCTTCAGAGTGCAGGTACTGTACTTCCCACCTCCAGTACTGTTACATTCTCACTCATCCTTCAGAGTGCAGGTACTGTACTTCCCACCTCCAGTACTATTACATTCTCACTCATCCTTCAGAGTGCAGGTACTGTACTTCCCACCTCCAGTACTGTTACATTCTCACTCATCCTTCAGAGTCCAGGTACTGTACTTCCCACCTCCAGTACTGTTACATTCTCACTCATCCTTCAGAGTGTGGGTACTGTACTTCCCACCTCCAGTACTGTTACATTCTCACTCATCCTTCAGAGTGCAGGTACTGTACTTCCCACGTCCATTACTGTTACATTCTCACTCATCCTTCAGAGTGCAGGTACTGTACTTCCCACCTCCAGTACTGTTACATTCTCACTCATCCTTCAGAGTGCAGGTACTGTACTTCCCACCTCCAGTACTGTTACATTCTCACTCATCCTTCAGAGTGCAGGTACTGTACTTCCCATCTCCAGTACTGTTACATTCTCACTCATCCTTCAGAGTGCAGGTACTGTACTTCCCACCTCCAGTACTGTTACATTCTCACTCATCCTTCAGAGTGCAGGTACTGTACTTCCCACCTCCAGTACTGTTACATTCTCACTCATCCTTCAGAGTGCAGGTACTGTACTTCCCACCTCCAGTACTGTTGCATTCTCACTCATCCTTTGGAGTGCAGGTACTGTACATCCCACCTCCAGTACTGTTACATTCTCACTTATCCTTCAGGAGTGAGTGATGTACTGACTGTGTTGTGTTACTTGAGTGAGTGATGTACTGACTGTTTTGTGTTACTAGAGTGAGTGATATACTGACTGTGTTGTGTTACTAGAGTGAAGGATGTACTGACCGTGTTGTGTTACTAGAGTGAATGATGTACTGACCATGTTGTGTTACTAGAGTGAATGATGTACTGACCATGTTGTGTTACTCGAGTGAGTGATGGTGTACTGACTGTGTTATCTTACTAGAAAGATAGCTAGAGTGATGGTGTACTGATTGTGTTATCTTACTTAGCTCACACTTCTCTGATGGGAAATGACTGATAGTTTTTAACCCTTAAACTGTCCAAACGCAGATCCACATGCATAGCACTCCCAACGTTGATCTATGTTTTTTTTACATTTGAAAGCATGTAAAATAAAACGTAGATCTACGTTCAGAGTGCTACACACCTGAACGTAGATCTACGTTCAGAGTGCTACACACCTGAATGTAGATCTACGTTAAGAGTGCTACACACCTGAATGTAGATCTACGTTCAGAGTGCTACGCACCTGAACGTAGATCTACGTTCAGAGTGCTACGCACCTGAACGTAGATCTACGTTCAGAGTGCTACACACCTGAATGTAGATCTACGTTCAGAGTGCTACACACCTGAACGTAGATCTACGTTTGGACAGTTTAATGGTTAAAAAATCTTTGAAGGAGAATCACTGTAGAAATTTACACTGTACATTCCTTCATTATACTACAAAGTAAAGTGTTAGTAATAACTGGAAGGTTATATGCTAAATGATACATTACGTATGTATTATATTTGTGTTTACACTTCTCTTTAATTTTAATTTTTTAAATATATTTTTCATAATTTGATAGTTTTGTTGGTTATTTTATATCTATGAATATCTAAAATAAACTTTGATGTTGGGTTTAAAGTAAGTATAGACATTATAGCTGTTGTTTTGTTTAATATAATTTAACATTACAGTAATAAAATTTAATAAAATTATTTAATAGAATTACAGTTTAACATTAAGACATACTTTCTAAATTGATTTAAAATGCTACTCAGTATTTTGCACCAGGAGGCTCAGGCCTCCCTGGCCTAATTTTTTTTTTTAATAATATAAAAAGTATGATTTACAGTATGGTATTCTCTTTCTCTTGATTCATTAACAGTTTACTGTAAAAAAACTTTGCTAATGAACACCACAAATGAAAAGAATTTGTCCTATTAAGTCAAGTTCTTTTCCAAATGTGATGATAACAAGTTCCAAACTTTAGCGTTCCTTCAAGTTCTCGTACAAATGCTACGGCCCCCATATCCATGGATTCGATATCCGTGGTTTCAGTTATTCACTGTTTACTTTGGCCGAAAAATAACTTTTAAATTTGCTTAATCCAGGTGTCATTGCCTCCACAACCCAGTCCCTGATCAAATCTCATAATTACTATCCTGATTGAATAGACTGTTGGTGCTGGGCCTTATGCAGTCCAATTTATGCACCCAAGCCCAGCTGATTAGGAACTAATCTGATGAACTTTTTAAGTTTCCTCTTAATGAGGGGCATGCCAGTAGCCCCAAAACACAAAAAGTAGAGAAGCTGGTGGTTCTTCCAAGTCTAAGAGAAGCCGTAAGGTGCTTCCTGTCGGTGAAAGTGATAATTCTAGACTTTTTTTTTGCACAATTTATCAATTAAAATTTATCATAGGTATGTATGTATGTAAAGAAAAACTGACTTATATATAGGGTTCGCTACTATCCATGCTTTCAAGTATCCATGGTAGGTCTTGGAATGTATCCCCCGTGGATACAGGGGAGACTAGTGTATTATGTTAATTCTCTTTTAAATGTGATCCAAAGTAACATTGAGTTTCCTTCTAAATGTAATACTAAGTTAATATCAAGATATTTTAGTCTTGATAATACTAAATTGTTATCAAGATATTTTAGTCTTGATAATACTAAATTGTTATCAAGATATTTTAGTCTTGATAATACTAAGTTGTTATCAATATATTTTAGTCTTGATAACATTAAGTTAATATCAAGATATTTTAGTCTTAATCATCTAAGTACAGTACATAACACTCAACACAAAGTATAAAACATACACCAATAACTAAATGGTTCTAGTTAGCATAGTATTTGCGGAAAAAAAAATAAAAAATATGATGCCTTGTTAGTAGGTGGATAAGAGTATAACACCTCATATATATAGCTGAATGGTTACTTAGAGGAGTACCTGGGTAAGTGGAACTTGTCTGCATGCTTATTAGTTTTATTTAACATATTCCTGAGTAGTTTTGCTGATGATTGACTCACAATAGTTTAGACTGGTTTGGTGTTGGTTGCAAAATTGTCTGTTTTGCTGTGTTTACCGTAGACCGGCTTGCCTGGGGTTCGAACCTTGCCTCCTCCCTCCATCCAGGTTATAATAATACTAAAAAATAATAATAATAATCTTTATTTTTACAAGTACATACATGATACAACTTATACATACCATAGCTGACGTCAGTGACATGCTATTTAGAAAGCCCCTGGTTATGCACAGCATTTCGGGCAAGTTAGTTTAATTTTGTCCTCAGGATGTGACCCACACCAGTTGACTAACACCTGGGTACCTACTTACTGCTAGGTGAACACTGGCAGCAGGTGTAAGTTGACTAACACCCAGATACCTACTTACTGCTAGGTAAACACCAACAGCAGGTGTAAGGTGACTAATACCCAGGTACCTATTTACTTGGACAGCAGATGTATGGTAACTAACACCCAAGTACCTATTTACTGCTAGGTGAGCAGGGACAGCAGGTGTCTTAAGGAAACATGTCCTAATGTTTACACCTGTACCGGGGATCAAACCACGGACCTCAGTGTGTGAGCTGAGTGTGCTACCAACCCAGCCACAGGACACCTACCCCATTATTTATCATTGTTATATTATGATTTTTGCCAGTCATTTATGTAGGTGTGCGTGTATTTGTACATGGGCACATTTATGTACAGCTTCTCCTCACTTAACGACGGAGTTCCATTCCTAAGACCACGTCGTTAAAGGAATTCGTTGCCAAGTGAGGAGCATACTATAATGGTAGTGGGTTTGTGTCAACCATCTTTAATATTGTTTTAATTTCATCTTTGCACCATTTATAATATTTTTAACATATTTTTAAATGTTTATACGATAGTGTACAGTGGACCCCCGGTTAACGAACTTTTTTCATTCCAGTAGTATGTTCAGGTGCCAGTACTGACCGAATTTATTCCCATAAGGAATATTGTGAAGTAGATTAGTCCATTTCAGACCCCCAAACATACACGTACAAACGCACTTACATAAATACACTTACATAATTGGTCGCATTTGGAGGTGATCGTTAAGCGGGGGTCCACTGTACTGTATATTGTGATAAACAGAATAGAGGAAATCAGCTCTAATATACCTTATTTAGGTATGGATCCTGGTCAGAGGGCCCGTCGTAAGTCCAAGTCATTGGTAAACGAGTACGTTGCAAAGAGAGGAGAGGCTGTAATCATTGTAAGAGATAATATTACAAATAATTATTTCTAAACACACAGCAGTTGTTTTAAACAGTCTTCTTCTATAATTTCTAAATCACCTAAAATTATTGCTAAGTAGTTTGAATATTCAGAATATTTGTGTGTGTGTGTGTGTGTGTGTGTACTCACCTAATTGTGGTTGCAGGGGTCAAGTCATAGCTCCTGGCCCCATCTCTTCATTGGTTGCTACTAGACCACCAATGTGTGTGTGTGTGTGTGTGTGGTATTTAGTATTTTCTCTGAGGACTCTCCAAATCTTAATAACACAGTTGTAAACAAACCACAGAACAAGTGGGATTTGAACCAATGGCCAGTGAATGGTAAAATGTACTAGCCGGGAGTTTTACGACTCACTTGCCATGGGTTCAACCTCCACCCATTCTATAGTTTATTTTTTTTATGTAATTTTTATGTAGTGTAAATTGTAATATGCAAATGTTGTCAACGCAGACACCACCCAGCTCACTCCCAGTGAAACATTAATTAATAAGATGACTGTACTGAAGAGCGTGTCAGTGTCTGGCCAGAATATACTACTGTACAGTAAGTCCTCGACTTACAGGCACTTTGAGAATCTTCTCTGTTGTGTATAATACCATTATTATATCATTATTGTGTATAATATCATTAATATAGACAATACAGGAGGTCTCCAATGTGTTCGTAAGTTGACAACTTCCTGTAGTTATCTTAATTATTGTTTCAGTGTGGGGTCGTTTGTGTATTTATGTATGTTTGTGTGTTGAAAAATTCTTTTTGGATGAATGGAAAAAAATACTAAGAGGGATTGTAATTTATATCTATGTTGTAGCTGTCATGAGGCTACTGGCCTTGTGTACTATCCCTTACAATACCTACTGGAGTGTAGTGGATAGTACGCCAGGCTGGCAGTCTGGAGATGGTTAGTCCACGGGTTCAAATCCTAACTGCCTGTTAAAAAAAATTATGCATATTGTTCTTCTAGTGGTTAAATGTGGTAGTGCAATGTTGCCTGCGCCTGTAATGGCAACTTGCATGGTATGTCACTCATCATGTGTCGCCACGTGGCTTGTCTCTCTCTCCTCATATCTCTTTGATTTGAATAACTCATGTTACTTATATGACTATCATATATTTAAAATATTTTCACTGCTAAATAAATTTGATGACCTCTCAGAGTTCACAGTCTTTGCAATATTGATAAATAAAAAATTTTAGTGATATCATTTACAAATATAACATCAGATATGCTTTTCTATATTATAGTTTAATTGTTGTACAGATATAAGGCTACTGGATAATTAATTTTTTTGATATATGGATAAAAAGCATCACAGCTAAAATTGTATAACTGAATTTATATAAAATACAGTTGAAAAATATATTCATTTGTTTTGAATAAATTATTTAATATGATTAGATTAAGTGATAAATTTTAGATATTGAAACTGGTTTGCAGTATTACGTCAGGAATCTCATTAATGAGTGCATTGTCAATCTAATGTTCTCATATTTACTCATCCATGTTATGTTTCAGCTGTATTCATACAGTATTGTGTATGTTGTTTTGCTAATATATAACTGTACGATTCTGTCTTTCAGAAATCAATGGATCCCGGCAATATGGACAAGATGTATACCAGACAAGGCTACCTCTTTCTCATGGAAAAGAGTACGTTACTTTAGTTTTCTGTGTAATGTAAGATATATCAGTTATTATCGGCTGTGAATACTTTTCTTTCAACACGCTGGCCGTCTCCCACTGACTGTATCTTAACATTACCCTCATGACTAACTTATTACTCCCCCCAAGACTGTAACTTATTACTCTCCCCATGACTGTAACTTAACATTTCCCTCATGACTGTAACTTATTACTCTCCCCATGACTATAACTTAACATTTCCCTCATGACTGTAACTTATTACTCTCCCCATGACTGTAACTTAACATTTCCCTCATGACTGTAACTTAACACTTTCCCCATGACTGTAACTTAACGTTTCCCTCATGACTGTAACTTAACACTCCCCCATGACTGTAACTTAACACTCCCCCATGACTGTAACAACAATCAACTTGTTTATAAGTAAGAAGTCAATATATTCTTCTATATCCAAGTATTTGTTCATTTCACTGAAACCAAACAATAGGTGATAAGGTTTAAACCCATGGCAACGGAGTCGAGGGTTTAAATTCCACTCATTCCTCGATTTGTATACAATCACGTTATTATGATTTCACGAGTAATTTCATTTAAGTTTCTTCTTTATTCTAACAGAGGCATTTGGAACAACCTGGACCAAACATTACTGTCTCTACCAGAAGGAGAACAGAGTCTTCACAATGATCCCGTACAACCAGATTCAGCACAAAATTGTAAGTCAGACTGCGAGTATCCTAGGATGAAATCTTATCAATAATCATTTTATGAATGAATCTAAAATTCATTATAGTGAAGAATATATTGAAACAAATATTCTGTATATATGATAAATTTATGGAGGATAGAGTTCATCTAGGCTTAGGTATTGGGTGCTCCTTGACTTACAATGGGGTTATGTTCCTATGTTGAAAACATTGTAAATAGAATATGAATGCGATATGGTAAATACATAACTACTGTCACTCAGTAAGTAAATGGTAAATAAATAACTACTGTTTATTTATTTATTTATTTTATGTCTTTGAAAACAGTACATTGAGATTTTGTATTTACAATAGTGGGTTGCAATACAAAGAGAGCCTCTATTATGCCTAGGCATTATGGGCCAACTTAACATTATTGGCTTACAGTCTACTTAATACTAAGGAGTATATCATAGTTGTACAGTAGGATAGTAATTATTTCATAATTGTACAGTAGAATATTAATTATAAATGAATCAAAATTTGTATAATACAAAAATATATTTATATTCGAAAATGTTTTTTGT
Organism: Cherax quadricarinatus; assembly: GCF_038502225.1. NCBI lineage: Eukaryota > Metazoa > Arthropoda > Malacostraca > Decapoda > Parastacidae > Cherax > Cherax quadricarinatus. The sequence continues at coordinate 2,309,789 of NC_091366.1, forward strand.
GAAAATAATGATTCAATTATATTCACTCAGTATGTCACTCAATAAGTAAAGTAACATAATTACTGTAACTAACTAAATACAAATGTTGAAAATTAAATACAGGTTTATCCTATCAATAAATGTAGAGTACAAATGTACGTTGCTATCCCACCATCGTTAAGTCAAAATATTGTAAGTTGAACCATGGTAAAGCGAGGAGCATCTGTATATTGAATATTGAAAGATTTATTGTATGTATAGAAAACCGATTCTGGGTAAAGAAAGATGAAATTAATACTGCCAGGTAGTTAGATGACTCACATATCCCATTAAGTAGTCATTTATCTGATAGTTATCGGGTTAAAAAAAAGATTAGGAGAATTTTTCTGATAGTCATCCTTTGATAAGTACATTAAAATCTATAATATTCGGATTTTTCTCTAAAATAATGGATTTTTACCCAATATTTTTTTAATTTTGGGTAAAAAAAAAGAATAGGATTTGTAATGTATATTCAGCATGCATTTTATTATCATCTATGCTTAGTGGGGTCTAGTTACCCTATAAACATGCTTGTCTTTGCCCTCATGCTTAATGCAGCTTTAATTGCTAAAAGTACTGCTTTCCACTCAATATAATCAGTGGTGACAGTCACCAGGCTACCTACCATGGCTAAATTGGTTATTAGTCACAGTTCCCACTAGGAAGTGGCATGGGTTTGGGTTTGAGAAGGACTTACCAAGTATGGGCCAGTAGGCCTGTTGCAGTGTTCCTCCTTACTTATGTTCTTATATTCTTACAGTGTCTTCCCTGAGGTTGTGGGTTCTGACTTACTCATTCCCTTGTATTACTTGGTGCTCCTTACATGTGTTACACCCTTGTTGTGTTACTTGGTGCTCCTTATGTGTGTTACACCCTTGTGTTACTTGGTGCTCCTTATGTGTTACACTCTTGTGTTACTTGGTGATCCTCACATGTGTTACACCCTTGTGTTACTTGGTGCCCCTCACATGTGTTACAGAACACCTGTCCATCAGTGCCATATTTGCGATTTAAGGGAGGTAGTAGAGCACTAGCTAAAAATTAGAGACCAGTATCCCGAACTTCTCACATCATAAAAATCTTTGAAAGAGTGATGAGACAACAGATTACAAATTTCATGGACCAGCACAACCAGCATAACCTGAACCAGCATGGTTTTAGAGCAGGATGATCATGCCTCTCACAGCTGCTGAACCATTATGACAGAATTACAGAGGCATTGGAAGACGACCAAAATGCAGATGTGATTTACACAGATTTTACAAAGACGTTTGACAAATGGGATCATGGAGTGATGGCGCACAAAATGAGGGCCATGGGTATTACGGGGAAGGTAGGCAGATGGATTTTCGGGTTCCTAACACACAGAACACAAAAAGTAGTAGTAAACAGAGCAAGATCCAGCATCAGTGAAGTAAAAAGCTCAGTGCCCCAAGGCACTATTATGGCATCTCTGCTGTTTCTTATCTTCATAGCAGACATAGATAAAAACACCAATCATACTTTTGTATCATCATTTGCAGATGACACTAAAATAAGCATGAAAGGCACTATCGTAGAGGACACTGAAAAATTACAGGAAGACATAAGTAGGGTTTTCCAGTGGGCAGCAGATAACAACATGATGTTCAGTGGTGATAAGGTCCATTTGCTTAGGTATGGAAAGAATGAAGAACTCAAAAGGAACACTATATACAAAACTCAAGAGGGTCACCAAATAGAATGAAAGGAACATGTGAAAGACCTGGGAATAATTATGTCAGCTGACCTTTCTTTTAAAGACCATAACAAAACAAAGCTTTGGTGGGATATGGCCGGTTTGTTGAAAAAAACAAAACAAAGATCATGACAGCCAGGGAAATAATACCAGTGGCCACACTTTTCAAATTGCTAGTGCTCCCTCATGTAGAATATTGTTCAGTGCTGACGACCCCATTCAAAGCAGGAGAAATATCAGAGCTGGAACAAATACAGAGATTGTTTATGGCTCACATTGAGCCAGTAAAGCACTTAAATTACTGGGAACACCTTCAGATCTTGAACTTGTACTCATTGGAGCGGAGGAGAGAAAGATACATGATAATATATACCTGGAAAGTACTCGAGGGCCTGGTCCCAAATCTGCACATTGCCATAACAACATACTGGAGTGAGAGATATGGGAGGAAGTGTAAAATAAACCCAGTGATGAGCAGGGGTGCGGTGGGGACAATAAGGGAACACTGTATCAACATTTGGGGTCCCAGACTATTCGACATCTTACTGGAAGATATCAGAAACACGGCTGGAACAAGTGTTGAAGCCTTCAAGAGGAAACTGGACAAGTATCTTCACCAGGTGCCAAATCAATCAGGCTGTGATGAATATGTGGGGCAGCGGGCCTCCAGCAGCAACAGCCTGGTTGACCAGGCAAGCACTAGAGGAGCCTGGCCTATGGCCGGGCTATTGAAACTCTTCGAAGGTATATCAAAGGTACTGCAGTGTCAAATGACCTCGCGGGTTTGGCGTTTTTCTCGTGGATAACTACCATATTTTATGTGCGAGACACTATTTAATACAGTCTCATTTTCACCCTTTTCTGATGCTGCTTGTTACTGGTATTGATGTAAAGTTATTTAGAAAGATGTCTTATCCCTGGGTCCATGCACTGGGTATACTGAATTTATGTATACTTCTCTTGAACCTGGGGTACTTTTGCAAGTAAATATTATGAACGAGCAGTATGATACACACAATAGTATCATGAATGAGCAGTATGATACACAAAATGTGAACGAGCAGTATAATACACAGAATATCATGAACAAGCAGTATTATACACAAAATATTATGAACGAGCAGTATGATACACAGAATATCATGAACGAGCAGTGTGATACACAGAATATCAGGAACAAGCAGTATGATATACTACAAAATATCACCCTGCCTCAGTGGGAAATGGCCGATGTGTTAAAAAAAAACTAAATACCAGTATTGAAAAGTAAATAAATGAATACAAGTTGCGGACTTGCAAACCTCACAACAATGAACTACAGTTACTTTTTTTTTTTCTTTTAAATTTAGAGATCTATAAAAGTTTGGTTGCAATTTTCGGGGGCCCAAGGAATGTAACCCTATTATTCCCATAAGTTCTTCAGTTTGGGGTCCCAGGAACCTAACTCTAATTTTTCCATAAATTCTTTGGTTTGTTTTACACAGTTTCTTCTCACTCTCAAGTTTCAGATTTAAATTCAGATCCAAATTTTTATTTCTTTGCAAAATTTACAATGTGTGACTGACATGTTATAAGGAGTCTCTTTCCATGCATAGTTTGCAATGTGTAATTACAATATTGATTTGCAAGTGCAAAGAAAGCCACGATCAATCCGATGCCTTTCACCATCTTAAAGTCAAAATATCGTAAGTCGAACCATTGTAAGTCGAGGAACACCTGTATTTACATGGCTATCTCTCTGTTATCTTTGTATAAAATGAACTAGTAGCTAGTATTTACTAAATTTTATTTACTGACTTCTTGGGTAAGTACCATGCTATATTACACAAGTGTGACACATGCTGCTTGCTCTTCTGTAAGTACAGCCAGGTCTTGATTACCGTGAGCTCAATGCAAATTTTGTTGTAATGCGAAAGAATCACGTGCAAAAATTACAAATAATGTGAATAGTGCAAATTGAAATAATGCAACCGCTCGAGGGGATTCATTAGTTGTACTAACCGAGACCTAGCTGTGTATTTAATAGCCTCTCGTACTCATCACCTATCAGCCTCTTGTACTCAGCACCTATGAGCCTTTTGTACTCAGCACCTATCAATCTCTCATACTCATAGCACCTATCAGCCTCTTGTACTCATAGCATCTATCAATCTTTCATACTCATAGCACCTATCAGCCTCTTGTACTCATAGCACCTATCAGCCTCTCATTCTCATAGCACCTATCAGCCTCTTGTACTCATAGCAGCTATCAGCCTCTCGTACTCATAGCACCCATCAATGAGGATACTTTGCTTTTTGAGCTAAATACAATATGCTCTGTAAAATTTGCATATTTGGCCCACACTCTCACTGCTTTCCAGTTTCTTGTTTTACTGCTGTTCATCAATGATGAGCACTGGGATGAGTCATCAAGGTAGATTCCACTTTTACACTTGAATCAGTTTTATCAATACATTCAAATAAAGTGTTCCGTAGCTTGGTTGGTAGTGCATTCAGCTCACACACTGAGCATCTGTGGTTCGATCCCCGGTATGTGAGGAAACATTGGGCATGTTTCCTTACACTTGCTGTCCATCTTCACCTAGCAGCAAGTAGGTATCTAGGTGTTAGCTGATAGGTATGAGTTGCATCCTGGGAGGTGGAAGTATATCACTGATAGAGCTGAGGCTTTGAAATAAGCTAAGGTAGGATAACAGCTCTTAACCTGTAAAATTGATTTATCTAAAAGAAAAAAAAGAGTAACATGGTAGGTTGCTCGGGTCACTCCATTCTGGACGCGCCTGACTAACAGAAGAGTTAATGATCAATACACAGATAACCCGTACATAGGAGAGAGAAAAGGTTAAGATGACATTTCGGTTCAGCTTGGATCATTTACAAGTCACGTTGATGGAAGAGGATGTGTGAGCCAGTATATATGGGCGAGGGGGACAGGGATGGGAGAAGGCGAGGAAGAAAAGGAAGTAGTAGTAATGCTGGTAGTGGCAGTAGTAGTAGTAGAAGTAGTAGAGGTAGTAGAAAGTAAGGGGAGTAGATTTTGTGTATTACAGTGGACCCCCGGTTTACGATCAGCTCCCAATGCGACCAATTATGTAAGTGTATTTATGTAAGTGCGTTTGTATGTGTATGTTTGGGGGTCTGAAATGGACTAATCTAATTCACAATATTCCTTATGGGAACAAATTCGGTCAGTACTGGCACCTGAACATACTTCTGGAATGAAATAATATCGTAAACCGGGGGTCCACTGTATTCTAGTCACAATATTGTGCCTTTGTGTTCTTCAATCAATGATCATTTTGTTAAGACTGATTCTTGTTTATTTTTTATTAGTTTTTCTGATCTTGCAGACTGTAGTATATTTTACCCTCACAACGCACACTGCGCCTCTTCGTTCTCTCCAACAAGGCATCAATAATTCCATCAATTAAAAGTCACTTCAGTGGGAAGATATATTTTATGTTCCATTTCTATTCTTCATATAATATTAGATATTTCAGGCAATGAAACATTTTAAAAATGTGTTTTTGTGGGCCAAATTTATAGTGCACTTTACATTGTCTTGCTTTGAGGAAAAATAATTTCTTGTCATTTTATTTTCTTCTGCATATTTTAAAGTTCCAATTCAGAGCAGTGACTGTAAGTCTTTAAATGGCTCTTGAGGTATTCTCAGAAGTTTATTAAGATTGTTTAAGAGTAAACACATTCTCTGTTGTGTATCTTGACAACTTTCTAATTCTAGTTGTATATAAATGATAATAAATACTGATAAAATGAAGAATTAGACACAGGTACAACAATTGGGTATTTTTATTTGTAGACGTTTTTCCACCCAGTGGCTTTATCAGTACAATACAAGGACTTAGTATGAAGATCGTAGAACTATATACAAAAGATGAGGTAATCAGTCTCTCAACCTTAAGAGTTGGTGAAGAGCACTTTAGTTTTGAAGAATTAGAAACACAAATAACCCGCACATAGAAGAGAGGAGCTTACGACGACTTTGTCAATGGTCCAAGTCGGACTGAAACATCGTCGTAAGCTCCTGTCTTCTATGTGCGGGTTATTTATGTATCGTTCCAGTCATGGTATTGTGCCTTTTGTTGTTGTTTTTGAAGAATTGGAAACATAGGCAGGATTCCTGCCTGTGCTCTATGATGATATTCACCAACTCCAAGGCTGAGGGACGGATTACCTCATATTTTGTATATAGTTCTACATTCTTGCCATTATGTCCTTGTATTGTATTGATAAAGCCACTGGATGGAAAAATGTCTATAAATGAAGATACCCAGATGTTGCATATGTGTCTAATTCTTCAGTCTAATAGTTATCAGTTCATCATTGTAATCATACTGATTCTGGCAGTAGTCATTGTCAGTGTCCTGCAGCTGAGTTGATCCTTTACTGGGGTAACTTCTGTCTTCTTCCTTCTTACTTGCCTTCCTTTACTGGGGTAACTTCTGTCTTCTTCCTTCTTACTTGCCTTCCTTTACTGGGGTAACTTCTGTCTTCTTCCTTCTTACTTGCCTTCCTTTACTGGGGTAACTTCTGTTTTCTTCCTTCTTACTTGCCTTCCTTTACTGGGGTAACTTCTGTTTTCTTCCTTCTTACTTGCCTTCCTTTACTGGGGTAACTTCTGTTTTCTTCCTTCTTACTTGCCTTCCTTTACTGGGGTAACTTCTGTCTTCTTCCTTCTTACTTGCTTTCCTTTACTGGGGTAACTTCTGTCTCCTTCCTTCTTACTTGCTTTCCTTTACTGGGGTAACTTCTGTCTTCTTCCTTCTTACTTGCCTTCCTTTACTGGGGTAACTTCTGTCTTCTTCCTTCTTACTTGTCTTCCTTTACTGGGGTAACTTCTGTCTCCTTCCTTCTTACTTGCCTTCCTTTACTGGGGTAACTTCTGTCTTCTTCCTTCTTACTTGCCTTCCTTTACTGGGGTAACTTCTGTCTTCTTCCTTCTTACTTGCCTTCCTTTACTGGGGTAACTTCTGTCTTCTTCCTTCTTACTTGCCTTCCTTTACTGGGGTAAATTCTGTCTCCTTCCTTCTTACTTGCCTTTCTTTACTGGGGTAACTTCTGTCTCCTTCCTTCTTACTTGCCTTCCTTTACTGGGGTAAGTTCTACCTCCTTCCTTTTTACTTTACTTGGCTTCCTTTACTAGGAAAAGTTCTGTCTTCCTACTTTACTTGGCTTCCTTTACTAGGGAAAGTTCTGTCTTCCTACTTGGCTTCTCTTACTAGGGTAAGTTCTGCCTCCTTCCTTCTTACTTGGCTTCCTTTACTAGGGAAAGTTCTGCCTTCTTCCTACTTTGCTTGGCTTCCTTTACTGGGGTAAGTTCTACCTCCTTCCTTCTTACTTTACTTTGCTTGCGGTTCAATTCAACCTTCAAGATTTCTTCTTTTTGTTCCCTCCGAAGAAACAGGCGTTGTCTAGAAGACGGTTGCCATTCTTCCCATGGATGGGGATGTTTTATCTATGTAACTTCTCTCCTCTCTCTCTCTGGGAATGTTATATATCATCCCAACATCAGATTTGATTAATTATGTGCAATTGTTTCTTCCTCTGCTGGGCAGCTTCGTGCTCGATATCTTATTTTCACATCTTTGGCCCTCAGAGTATGGTTCCAGCATCTTCAGCCATTCTCCCGGGACTCTTGTTAAAGGTAAACATTAAAAAAGATGGCATTAAAAGTCCTAGAAAAAGAAAGATTTGTAAAAAAAAAAAAATCTGAATTCTCTGGGGTGATCCACTTTAAAATTTTAACACGTAGGAAATATCTTTGTTATTAAAACTGAAGAAGATGCTGAAGTCTTTGTCCATGTTGTAGAGATTGTTCATAAAGCCTCCTCACTCTCTTCTATATATCATAAACCAAACAAGGTGTTGGAACATCTTCACAGTCCAGGTTTGTGTTAGACTAAGTCCAACCTGTGTGTAACTCAAAACATATCTGTGCTTCACGAGATCCAGCGATGTGTCATCTCACAAGAATGCACTTGGCCTCCTACTTACACATAATACAGCATCAGGGACTACGATTCTTGCTGTCTACCTAATATAATCAGTTGTTACAGTGGCTGGTAAGATGGTTACCAGTGGTTCAATCATAACTCCTGCCAGATCGCCTCATGGGTCCTGTCGACACTACATTCCCTTGCAGCAAGTGTCTTCTTGATCAGTCATAAGCTGCTCTCAACAAACTCCTACAAACCAGCTACATTGCTCTCTTTGTCATTTATGTGTGAATAATCAGCTAATCATGTAGTAACACAAGGGTCTGGCATGTTCCTTGTAGCTAATTGTTTGTGATGATGGTTGTAAGTTTGGTTCATATCAGAATTTCCCAGCTCTTTTACCACCATATGGTGAGCTCTTTTTCTAACTCTCACTATGGACTCTTGATGTCTCATCTCCATACTACAGGCTTGTGTAGTTCTCAGAGGTAGAGTGCGAGATTGGAGCACAGTAATAGTTTTCCTGTGGCCCAGGCACCGGTTAGGGTTCCTAAGCTACTGCAGTAGGAGTCACATGCCCCTGAGGTTTTTGTGGTCATTCAGTTCAACAATGACAAGAAGTTTTACTGGGCATCAGGTGAGAAAGATATGGAGTTGGTCCTTGACTTACTATGGAGTTATGTTCCAACAAACCCTAAGTCAAATATAGATATGATATGCTAAGTAAATAAATAGATAACTACTGTCAGTGAATAAGTAAAGAAACAAATAATTATTGTAACTGACTAAATACCAATACAGTTTCAAAGTAAATAAATGAATATAAGTTGCAGACTGAAGGAGGGGTGTCAATGTTGCAGTTTAAAAACTGTAGTGTAAAGCACCCTTCTGGCAAGACAGTGATGGAGTGAATGATGGTGAAAGTTTTTCTTTTTCGGGCCACCCTGCCTTGGTGGGAATCGGCCAGTGTGATAATAAAAATAATAAAAAAAGTTGCAGACTTGTCACCTTCATGCTGGGTAATTATCTTAAGTTTCATCTCCAAAGTAATTACTTTTGCACCATCATAAAGTCAAAATATCATAAGTCAAACGATCGTAAGTCGAGGAGCACTTGTACACTACTGTATTACAATATAGGGACTTGTTTAAATTTACTCAATGAAATTAATATCACAACAACAGGAGGCAAAGTACACAATGATAAACCCCTCAGTAAGAAGTAGAGTTCAGTAAGCAGAACTTAAAAGTCCATAGTTTTTCAGCAGCTTCCCTTCAGATGTAAGGAGACTTGCCGATAGATCCCTTACAGTCTTCGATGGATCGTATTAGAGTCAGCTGGCCAAGTGGTTAATGCACTGGCATGGGCATTGTATGATTCACTTGGCATAGGTTCAACCTCCACCCATTCCATGGTTTATCTTGGTGTTTGTGCTTCAGGAAGCTCCTCTTGATGCATGAAAGTCAACAGTCATGTACATGTTATTATGTAAAGTAAAAGGACACAAGTGCAACTAATGTGACATTTATTGTGGCAACGTTTCGCTCTCCAGGAGCTTTATCAAGCCAGGTAATGGCTTGATAAAGCTCCTGGAGAGCGAAACGTTGCCACAATAAATGTCACATTAGTTGCACTTGTGTCCTTTTACTTTACATATTGTCGGTAATTCTACCAACTTTATTACATGTTATTATGTGATGGTCCATTTTTGTCTGTGAGATACATTCACTTTATGTATGATATACATTCACTGCATGTGTGATATACATTCACTGTATATGTGACCTGTTCACTGTATGTATGACACACATTCTCTGTATGTATGACACACATTCACTATATGCACTTGATACAGTTCACAAGACTCACTGAAGATTCATATTATGGGATCTAAGTAATAATAACTTCAGCTTAGTATATCTTCCAGAAACCTGGAGTGTATCTATTGTATGAAGTTGAGGACATGTATTGGCTGTATGTAGACACAGTGAACCTTCAAGCTGATTTAAATGAAGTCTTCCAGTGGGCCACTGACAAGAATGTCCTTCAAGCTGATTTAAATGAAGTCTTCCAGTGGGCCACTGACAAGAATGTCCTTCAAGCTGATTTAAATGAAGTCTTCCAGTGGGCCACTGACAAGAATGTTATGCTCAATAAGGACAAATTTCAGCTGCTCCACCGTGGAAAAATTGAGGAAATAAAGACTAAAACTGACTATAAGACAAACCTGAATCATTAGAGTGAAAGTTCAGTGTGAGAGACTTGGCAGTAACAGTGTTAAATATCTCACATTCAAGGATTACTAGAATTATCACAACTATAAGGAAAATGATAGCTTGGATAACTAGAACATTCAAAACAAGAGATACCATGCCATTACTGATTTTATTCAAGTCATTTGTTCTCTGTATACTAATGGCTCCCTTCAAGACAGGAGAAATACACAAATAACCCGCACATAAAAGAGAGAAGCTTACGACGACATTTCCGTCCGACTTGGGCCATTTACAAAGTCACACAGTGTGACTTTGTAAATGGTCCAAGTCGGACCGAAACGTCGTCATAAGCTTCTCTCTTTTATGTGCGGGTTATTTGTGTATCGTTCCAGTCATGGTATTGTGCCTTTTTTTGTTATTTAAGACAGGAGAAACTACAGAACTGGAGAATATATGGAGAACCTTCACTGCCTGTATAAATTCAGTCAAGCACCTGAACCACTGGAAACATGTGAAGTCCCTTGAACTGTACTCTTTGGAATGTAGATGAAAATGATACATCATAATCTACACCAGGAAAATTATGGAGGAAATGGGCCCAAACTTGCACACTGAAATCACTCCATATGAAACCAAAAGATTTGGCAGACATTGCAAAATACCTCCGTGAAAAGCAGAGGTGTGATGAGCACACTAAGAACTCAGCAAGTGTCAGGGGATCAAGGTTCTTCAACATGCTCCCGTTGTGCATAAGAGAAATTACCAACAAGCCCCCTGGCCATCTTCAAAGAGGAACTTGATAAGTTCCTCAGGCAATTCCTGATCAGCCAGACTATGATGCATATGTTAGACTGCAGCCTGATTGATCAAGCTGGCAACAGGGAAACCTGGTCCCAGACCAGGCTTCAGGGAAGGTGACTGCCAAAATCAACTCTTAGATAGTCATATGTATGTCAGTATCCATACACAAATAACCCACACATAGGAGACAGAAGCTTATGATGATGTATTGGTCTGACTTGGACCACTTACAAGCTGGACCAAAATGTCATCATAAGGTTCTCTCTCTCCTATGTGCAGGTTATTTGTGTATTGTTCCAGTCATGATATTGTTCCTTTTTGTTCTTTATGTTAGTATCGTTAATGTCTGAATGCCCAGCGAGTGTTTAGACTATATTATAATATTGATCTGGGAAAAGTGGGAGTGGAGGAGGGTGACCTTCTAATTATGAAGTCTTTAAAGTCCTCAATTCTCTCAACCAGATCTCACGATGTGTAATTTGAGAACCATGAGGTCTGGCATATTATAATAATTTCACTCACTCAGGCTGTAATGGCTTGATAAAGCTCCTGGAGAGTGAAACGTTGCCACAATAAAATGTCGCATGAGTTGCACTTGTGTCCTTTTACCTAACATCCATGAGGATGTCTAGCAGAAATTTTGATTCATTAATACAGCCTCTCCTCACATAGCGACGCACTTTTTTACCAATGACTTGGACTTACGATGGGCTCTCTGACCAGTGTGCATACCTAAATAATGTATACTGGAGCTGATTTCTTCTGTTCTGTTTATTACAATATACAGTGGACCCCCGCCTTACGATCAACTCCCAACATGACCAATTATGTAAGTGTATTTTTGTAAGTGCTTTTGTACGTGTATTTTTGGGGGTCTGAAACGGACTAATCTAATTCACAATATTCCTTATGGGAACAAATTCGGTCAGTACTGGCACCTGAACAGACTTCTGGAATGAAATAATATCATAAGGCGGGGGTCCACTGTACAGTACACTACTGTATAAACATTTAAAAATATACTAAAAATGTTATAAATGGTACAAAGGTGACATTAAAACAATATCAAAGATGGCCGACATAAACCCACCACCATTATAGTTTGCTCCTTGCTTAGCGACAAATTCATTTACCGACGTGGTCTTAAGAACGGAACTGTGTCGTTAAGTGAGGAGAGGCTGTATTTGTCTTTGATAACGAGGTTGTTTGACAAAGTATCCCTGGTTATTAAGTACTTAAGGCTGTATTAAGTGTTAATGAGAAGTCAAGCATATTCTGTGAGTTACTGGACCCACAGCACCATAGAAACCCATTACTCCTGTGTTAAGGTTAAGTGGTAATGTTTTGACACATCTACAGGTGCTCCTCGACTCACGGTGGGGTTACGTTCCGATGAACCCATCGTAAGTCAAATATGAATATTATATGCTAAATAAATGAGTAAATAAATGACTACTATCACTGAACAAGTAAATGAACAAATAATTTCTGTAACTAATTAATACCAGTATTGAAAAGTAAATAAATGAATTCAAGGTACGGACTTGCCTCCTTTATGTTGGGTAATTATCTCAAATTTCACCGCCAAAGTAATTGCTTTTGCACCATTGTAAAGTCAAAATATCATAATTCGAACCATCATATGTCGAGGAGTACGTGTACGTAATTGCTAATGGCTATGTGAAATACTAGCATGTGTTTTTGTCCAGTCTGTTGCATATATTAGCATGTCTAAAATACCAGTGGACACAAGATCTTTCTGCTTTATAAGGTATAGTGTCATGGTAAGTGTCTGATTTATAAAGACTTTGATTACAGCGGCCGCATGAAGAAGAGAAGTGTAGGCATGACTTTCATAGGAGTTACAATTTCACTGCTGTGTTAGATAATACTGTATTTGTTCATCTTTACTTATTAAGACTTTGTACCTAAGTTAATCTCAATTATTCTTTTTCTTTCACCCATAAACAGTGCAAATTTGTAAGTTTTGGTTAAGTTTTTACCATTGAAATGAAATAAAATAATGAAATTTCAGTGTACAGTAATTACTTTGGGCTTTTGTAAAGTTGCAAAAATACATTAATTTGAAAACTAGTGAAAATTGATGGTAGTTGTCAACTTTTAACAGAGGTGTTATTACTTCCTTTTCAGACTTCGACAGAAACTATAGTCCTTAGGTCGTGTGTTAGACGAATGTCAGACAGCATAGACAAAAGGTTTTGCTTTGATTTGACGGCTCAAGATAAACCCGGTGTCCAGTACACACTGCAAGCATTGTCTGAGGATGATCGCAAGCACTGGATGGATGCCATGGACGGCAAGGAACCTGTGAGTACCGACTTCGTAACTCAGCTATACAAGAGGGCCCTGCTTGTATGGCCATAAGGCTCCTGACCCCAGACGATAAGCAGAAATTGCCGGCGGGTAGATAACAGCAATTTTTTCACTATCAGCTATGCCTAAAACACCCGATAATGTATTTACACTATCATGTACTGTATTTAAGTGTTTAATACAGCTAGGCATAGAAAACAAAAAAAAAAGAAAATAAATACACAGTACATACAATACAGTGGACCCCCGCATAACGATTACCTCCGAATGTGACCAATTATGTAAGTGTATTTATGTAAGTGCGTTTGTACGTGTATGTTTGGGGGTCTGAAATGGACTAATCTACTTCACAATATTTCTTATGGGAACAAATTCGGTCGGTACTGGCACCTGAACATACTTCTGGAGTGAAAAAATATTGTTAACCGGGGGTCCACTATACTTACCTTAAAATATAATACCGGTCACCTTCCTTTATGCAGCTGTTGTATAAAAATGACAGTAATGGCAGAGAAGCAGTAAAAGCACTGAACATAATGATCAATGGCTCACTTGAGAGCCACTGAAAATGTGGGACACCGAAAATAGTGCTGTGTATGTGTGGCCTTCCTGTACAGGTACATTTTCTATTTGTAGGTAATATTGCATTAAAAATCAGAATCAGTAATATTTCACCTATTAATACTAATACAGTGGACCCCCACTTTACGATCACCTCCCAATGTGACCAATTATGTAAGTGTATTTATGTAAATGTGTTTGTACGTGTATGTTTGGGCGTCTGAAATGGACTAATCTAATTCACAATATTCCTTATGGGAACAAATTCGTTCCGTACTGGCACCTGAACATACTTCTGGAATGAAATAATATCGTAAACCGGGGGTCCACTGTACTATATCTATTTTTTATTGGAATAATACATATTACAGAGTAAGTGATGTCATAAATCTTTATACTTTAGCTAGAGACCATTTTGAAATCACTTGTAACACCGTAGAGATAAACGTGTACAAGACATGTTTTCTAGTTGTGTTTGATACGTATGTTACCTTAAAACAGCCATCAGTGCTGTAAATAATTTAGTTATCTTCACAACAAAATGGCCTGTAGGCACATAAGCAGATTATAAGATAAAGAAATATATTTATTATTAATAAATGCCTGTCTAGGTGGTCACACTGCCTAGGTGGTCACACTGCCTAGGTGGTCACACTGCCTAGGTGGTTACCCTGCCTAGGTGGTCACCCTGCCTAGGTGGTCACCCTGCCTAGGTGGTCACCCTGCCTAGGTGGTCACCCTGCCTAGGTGGGCAGTCTGCCTATGTGGTCACCCTGCCTAGGTAGTCACACTGCCTAGGTGGTCACCCTGCCTAAGTGGTCACCCTGCCTAGGTAGGAGACAATTGGTGTATAAGTAAGTAGGTTTATTTAGGTACAGGTACACATAAGTACAATTATCATAATTAATGTAAATTACCTAGGATAATAACTCAAAAAAAAGTCAGACAAAGTGACTTACATATTTTCTGTGGCTTATATAAGATGTAAAGTTTTTGGCGTACAGTTTTGTTTATACAGTCGGAAAACAATGTACACAACAATGTATGATATTCCTTGGATGGTGATACACTGCCTCATCAATTATTCACTATACAAAATTATCTATTATTATTATTATTTTTTTTTTTCAACAAGTCGGCCGTCTCCCACCGAGGCAGGGTGACCCAAAAAGAAAGAAAATCCCCAAGAAGAAAATACTTTCATCATCATTCAACACTTTCACCACACTCACACAAATAATCACTGTTTTTGCAGAGGTGCTCAGAACACAACAGTTTAGAAGCATATACTGTACATGTAAAGATACACAACATATCCCTCTAAACTGCTAATATCCCGAACCCCTCCTTTAAAGTGCAGGTATTGTACTTCCCATTTCCAGGACTCAAGTCCGGCTATATAAAAATAACTGGTTTCCCTGAATCCCTTCACTAAATATTACCCTGCTCACACTCCAACAGATCGTCAGGTCCCAAGTATCATTCGTCTCCATTCACTCCTATCGAACACGCTCATGCACGCCTGCTGGAAGTCCAAGCCCCTCGCCCACAAAACCTCCCTTACCCCTTCCTTCCAACCTTTTCAAGGACGACCCCTACCCCGCCTTCCTTCTCCTACAGATTATTATTATTATTATTATTATTATTATTATTATTATTATTATTATTATTATTATCATTATTGTATTCTGAGCACCTCTGCAAAAACAGTGATTATGTGTGCGTGTGGTGAAAGTGTTGAATGATGATGAAAGTATTTTCTTTCTGGGGATTTTCTTTCTTTTTTTGGGTCACCCTGCCTCAGTGGGTCACCCTGCCTCGGTGGGTCACCCTGCCTCGGTGGGAGACGGCCGACGTTAAAAAAAAAAAAAATCTGGCGGCCTCATAAGAAGCAGTAAAATATTGTATAGTCCAATGATTGCCAGTCAACTGCTGACTCAGTCTAGATATTAGTATTTCGAGGACAGTCAACTGCTGACTCAGTCTTGATATTAGTATTTAGAGGACAGTCAACTGCTGACTCAGTCTAGATATTAGTATTTAGAGGAAGGTTCATAGGTTTGCTGCAGCATCCATTGTTTGAATCTTCAACAATAAAAATGTAGTAAGGGAGAAAAAGTTAGCATATGAGAAGTTTTTACAAAGTAGAAGTGATGCAAGGAGGGAAGAGTATATGGAGAAAAAGAGAGAAGTTAAGAGAGTGGTGAAGCAATGTAAAAAGAGAGCAAATGAGAGAGTGGGTGAGATGTTATCAACAAATTTTGTTGAAAATAAGAAAAAGTTTTGGAGTGAGATTAACAAGTTAAGAAAGCCTAGAGAACAAATGGATTTGTCAGTTAAAAATAGGAGAGGAGAGTTATTAAATGGAGAGTTAGAGGTATTGGGAAGATGGAAGGAATATTTTGAGGAATTGTTAAATGTTGATGAAGATAGGGAAGCTGTGATTTCGTGTATAGGGCAAGGAGGAATAACATCTTGTAGGAGTGAGGAAGAGCCAGTTGTGAGTGTGGGGGAAGTTCGTGAGGCAGTAGGTAAAATGAAAGGGGGTAAGGCAGCCGGGATTGATGGGATAAAGATAGAAATGTTAAAAGCAGGTGGGGATATAGTTTTGGAGTGGTTGGTGCAATTATTTAATAAATGTATGGAAGAGGGTAAGGTACCTAGGGATTGGCAGAGAGCATGCATAGTTCCTTTGTATAAAGGCAAAGGGGATAAAAGAGAGTGCAAAAATTATAGGGGGATAAGTCTGTTGAGTGTACCTGGTAAAGTGTATGGTAGAGTTATAATTGAAAGAATTAAGAGTAAGACGGAGAATAGGATAGCAGATGAACAAGGAGGCTTTAGGAAAGGTAGGGGGTGTGTGGACCAGGTGTTTACAGTGAAACATATAAGTGAACAGTATTTAGATAAGGCTAAAGAGGTCTTTGTGGCATTTATGGATTTGGAAAAGGCGTATGACAGGGTGGATAGGGGGGCAATGTGGCAGATGTTGCAAGTGTATGGTGTAGGAGGTAGGTTACTGAAAGCAGTGAAGAGTTTTTACGAGGATAGTGAGGCTCAAGTTAGAGTATGTAGGAAAGAGGGAAATTTTTTCCCAGTAAAAGTAGGCCTTAGACAAGGATGTGTGATGTCACCGTGGTTGTTTAATATATTTATAGATGGGGTTGTAAGAGAAGTAAATGCGAGGGTTTTGGCAAGAGGCGTGGAGTTAAAAGATAAAGAATCACACACAAAGTGGGAGTTGTCACAGCTGCTCTTTGCTGATGACACTGTGCTCTTGGGAGATTCTGAAGAGAAGTTGCAGAGATTGGTGGATGAATTTGGTAGGGTGTGCAAAAGAAGAAAATTAAAGGTGAATACAGGAAAGAGTAAGGTTATGAGGATAACAAAAAGATTAGGTGATGAAAGATTGAATATCAGATTGGAGGGAGAGAGTATGGAGGAGGTGAACGTATTCAGATATTTGGGAGTGGACGTGTCAGCGGATGGGTCTATGAAAGATGAGGTGAATCATAGAATTGATGAGGGAAAAAGAGTGAGTGGTGCACTTAGGAGTCTGTGGAAACAAAGAACTTTGTCCTTGGAGGCAAAGAGGGGAATGTATGAGAGTATAGTTTTACCAACGCTCTTATATGGGTGTGAAGCGTGGGTGATGAATGTTGCAGCGAGGAGAAGGCTGGAGGCAGTGGAGATGTCATGTCTGAGGGCAGTGTGTGGTGTGAATATAATGCAGAGAATTCGTAGTTTGGAAGTTAGGAGGAGGTGCGGGATTACCAAAACTGTTGTCCAGAGGGCTGAGGAAGGGTTGTTGAGGTGGTTCGGACATGTAGAGAGAATGGAGCGAAACAGAATGACTTCAAGAGTGTATCAGTCTGTAGTGGAAGGAAGGCGGGGTAGGGGTCGGCCTAGGAAGGGTTGGAGGGAGGGGGTAAAGGAGGTTTTGTGTGCGAGGGGCTTGGACTTCCAGCAGGCATGCGTGAGCGTGTTTGATAGGAGTGAATGGAGACAAATGGTTTTTAATACTTGACGTGCTGTTGGAGTGTGAGCAAAGTAACATTTATGAAGGGATTCAGGGAAACCGGCAGGCCGGACTTGAGTCCTGGAGATGGGAAGTACAGTGCCTGCACTCTGAAGGAGGGGTGTTAATGTTGCAGTTTAAAAACTGTAGTGTAAAGCACCCTTCTGGCAAGACAGTGATGGAGTGAATGATGGTGAAAGTTTTTCTTTTTCGGGCCACCCTGCCTTGGTGGGAATCGGCCGGTGTGATAATATAAAATAAAAAAAATGTTTAAATGGAAAAATAAATTCTAGTTAAATTTACATTCCCACCACATAGTCAGTGACCACATAGTGACCATATTGTCTGTCACCACATAGTGACCATATAGTCTGTCACCACATAGTGACCATATAGTCTCTCACCACATAGTGACCATATAGTCTCTCACCACATAGTGACCATATAGTGACCACATAGTGACCACATAATCAGTGACCACATAGTGACCACATAATCTGTCACCACATAGCCAGTGACCAGATAGTCAGTGACCACATAATCTACATGCAACTTAACAAAGCAGCCAGTGTTGTAATGCATTAAGGTGTCCACAGACTGAGAGAGATCTATTAAATGTAACGATGTCTCTGTGACAGATGTACGCTCACCCGAGCGGAGCTCCAGGATCACAGGAAGAAACCTCGCTCGATGAAGTGGGTTTAAGTTTTACCTCAAAAGCAATTGCTATGCTGGAGAGTAGAGGTGAGAATATTATTGTTGGTTTCTTATATATATATAGACCCCTTTAAGGCTCTGGAACTGGGAAATTGAAGCTACCTTACCCTTCCTTGGACCAGACTTGATTACCTACTCTTCCACAGGCAGTGTATGATCATACACTGGGATGATACACTGATCCCACTGGTATCATATACCAGTATACAGTGTACAGTGTCGAGACTGTTGTTCCTGTAAGTTTACAGGTCATGGCTTCCCTATGCAGGAACTATGTACACTAATGTACTAAGTAGGTTTATGTTCACGTATTGTGGTACTAGATGTAAGAATTCACCTTATTAGTTTTGTGTACAATCACAAGCTCTACAACCCTGGTCAACACAGTTGTAGAGCAGGAAGGTCCTCTCTTATACATGTACTACTACACTGTGATAAGTACATCCCTGGGATGCACTGGAATAATTCTCTAATAACATCACTTATTACAGAATTCTTTGCATTCATGTCTTAAAACTGCTTTTATCCTCCTCTTCCTTGGATCAAGCCTTATTATCACTACTTTCCTCCCTTAAAACATAATAATATAATTTTAAAGGTATTTTTCATCAGTTTGCTTAGTAATATTGTTGCCACTGACTGTAAAAAATGGAAAGTGTTTTTAACATACAATATTTGAAATAAAATAATGTGATTTGGCATAATTTTTCCCATAAAATGCAACTGTAGCAGCAGTTTTGATTAGAATTGTGATAATTTATATATTTTAGCTAACAATTGAAGTGTGTCAGAAAAAATTTCTCTTATGTTTTGGAAAGTACTGTATATGTGTTCTAACTCTTTCATTCCATATTCCTTGTCCTAAGTCTGACTATAGTAGAAATGCCAGGGGTAATTATTGAAGTGAATTTATTTGCAGGTTTGGAAGATCAAGGTTTATACAGGTTAGTTGGTGTGTCTAGTAAAGTAACAAAGCTGCTACAGTTGGGATTGGACCGGCGGAAAGCAGAGAGGCTCATGCTAGATGACACTGCTGAGTGGGAGGTGAAAACCATTACGTCTGCCATTAAACAATATTTTCGTAACCTTCCCGAACCTCTCATGACGTACAAGCTTCACAGTGCCTTCATCGCTGCTGCCAGTAAGTTTCACATCCCAGGAATTGTGTTTGTTTGTAAAAATTTTGAATAACAATAAAAAATAAAGTACAGGTAAGCCTCACTGAATGCTGTATCTGCAAGCATTCAGTGAGTGTATTGTGGTACTCCTTTATATTATGCTTGCTTTTATTTATCTTATGTTCTTATGAGTGAGAGAGGTTGGATTTGAGTGGGAGTTAGGGTTATCAAAACTTATTCCTTGGGTAACATTGAAAAATGGGTTGTGTGAATATTTTTGTTAGTGGGTTTGGGTTTGAGAAGGACCTACCTAGTATGGGCCAGCAGGCCTGCTGCAGTGTTTCACCTTTCTTATGTTCTTGTACCCCCCATGAATGCTTCACCTGTCCAGCTCAACCTAAGTCAGGCAAAGTTGGACAAAACACCTGACTATACTTAATTTAGGACGTGAAGTCCTAGCTAGCTAGCCTGCAAATCTAATGATGGGAATATTGAATGCAGATTCATAGCATAGATTTTTTTTTCAATAACTGGCCATATCCCACTAAGGCAGGGTAACCTAAAAAGAAAAACAAAAGTTTCTCTTTTTACATTTAGTAATTTATATAGGAGAAAGGGTTACTAGTACCTTGCTCCCAGCATTTTAGTTGCCTCTTATGACACGCATGGCTTACAGAGGAAGAATAGCATAGATATTGTATTATAAATCAATTTGTATTTCTCTTTTGTCAAGCGTTCCTACTCTTCAAAAGTTGTGCCTGTATCAGACATTTTTTCCACATTTAATTCAAACTAGGATAACTTCCAAATGACCAGCAAATGCAAAGGTGTTCACTGACCAAAGGCAAAGACATCAAATTTAATATCTTTCCAGAGAACCGAAGCTGGAGAAAAAAAGTTTATGGAAGATATAGAGTAGATTAGCTTAGCTTCTGCGACAACATGTATACAATGTTTGTAATCCATGAAGAAGCTAAAGTTGAACCCCGTGCTCAGGCAGTGATGTCTAATTCTGTGTAAAGTTAATGTCAGTGTGACTAGAACATTGTGGAAAATGACACTTATATACATTTCAAGACATTTATTAGAGGAAATGTTTTGTTATGAGTGACTTACTCAGTCCTAAGAAGAAGTCACTGGTGGCAGAACATTTCCTCTAATAAGTGTCCCAAAAAAGTGTCTTTTTCCACATCTCGTCGGTATTACCATAAAATTTTACACTAGAACAGTGCTCATAGTAAATTGCTTTTGCATAACTTTGCAACTCATCCCAGTACAGTAGGACCCCCATATCCGCAGGGGATACACTCCGAGACCTACCGTGGATACCCAAAACCACAGATAATAGTAAACCCTATACATATTTAAGTAATTTTTTGTTTATGTACATCCCTATGATAAAGTTTAATTGATAAATTACACACAATAAGTTGAGAATTAGCACTTTTTTCACTGATGGGAAGCACTTTACGACTTCTTTTAGGCTTTGAAGAACTGCTACCATCACTACTTTTGCACTTTGGTGTCATTATTAAGCAAAATTAAGGATTATTTTTGGGCCGCGGTAAACTGCAGATAACTGAAACCATAGAAACCAAACCTGTGGGTATGCCAGTCCACCTATAGTGATTTTTTTTTTTTTTCAACGAGTCGGCCGTCTCCCACCAAGGCAGGGTGACCCAAAGAGAAAGAAAATCCCCAAAAAGAAAATACTTTCATCATCATTCAACACTTTCACATCACTCACACATAATCACTGTTTTTGCAGAGGTGCCCAGAACACAACAGTTTAGAAGTATATACCTATAAAAATACACAATATATCTCTTCAAACTGCCAATATCCCGAACCTCTCCTTTAGAGTGCAGGCATTGTACTTCCCATTTCCAGGACTCAAGTCCGGTTATATAAAATAACTTACTTACTAACTATAGTGATGTTTCTGAATATTTCAGTTAGGTTTCTGGCTAAGAACAAAACTTCAAAGATTCAACCATTGGATCAAAATGAGATATGTATCCTAACTACTTATTTAGATATAACAGTTAACCTAACAGTATAATATTTCAAGGAAGTAACAATACACAAATTACCCGACATAGAAGAAAGAAACTTATGACGACGTTTTGGTCCGACTTGGACCATTAACTGGTCAAACACTAACACATGAAGGTAAGGGAGCTAATATATACGAGAGGAGGGCAGGGACAGGACGGGGCAAAGACAGGAGGAAGAAAGAAGCTAATGGAGATAATAAAAGGTTACACTAAGTGTATGTTTCAGGACTGAGATCTTTATGATAGAATTTTGTAACACCTGACATCTCCCACAGATAGGATGACTGAAACACAGGAAATACATTCATTCACTCATTCAATCACTGTCTTGCCAGATGTGTACAGATATCACAGTTGAGATGACCCTTCAGACTACAATATCTTCATCCTTCCTTATTATGACAAATTTAGGGACAATTATTTTCTTTCTGAAAGTATTATTTTCTCTGCAAGATTAATACGTGAACACCGCTCCAGTAATATTCTCGGGTCTTGGAAGTGACCCCCAAGCACTGGGCAGTATCTGTCTCTTCATCATTCATCGTCTCTTCTGTTATTTTACAGAGCAAGACCAGTTATTCCGGCGTGTCAACGACATCCACGGACTGGTTCACAAACTACCAAAGACGAACTTCACTGTTCTCAAACTTTTAATTCAGCATTTAGTGAAGTGAGTATAGCCTATCTTTAGTGGTGAGTACATAACCTGTCTGTAGTGAGGTGAGTACATAACCTGTCTGTAGTGAAGTGAGTACATAACCTATATGTTTGTATTACAAGATGTCACTTCTGTCAGGTGCTCCCAGATTGTTATTACAGATTAAAATTATCACTGATGTAGATTATTATTTAATTTACATTCCTGCATTAGCAAAATGCTGTAAAGTGTAGCGCTGTAAAATGGGGCCCTCCCATGCTTGTTTATCTTATTTTTTTTTTTTTTTTAACCTTTTTAAACACACCAACCATCTCCTGCCGAGGCAGGGTGACCCGTAAAGGGTTACCTTGTTTGGTACTTTATACAGGAGAAGGGGTTATTAACCCCCTTGCCTCTTATTTAATTCATATAATGAGTTATTTCTTCCATCATACATTTAGAATATAAATTGTATTTTCCATACAGTGTTGCCAACAAGAGTGAAAAGAACCTTATGACAGTAAGCAACCTCGGAGTGTGTTTTGGACCAACCCTGCTGCGACCAGAAGAAGAAACTGTTGCTGCCATCATGGATATTAAGTTTTGTAACATTGTGGTGGAAATCCTCATCGAACATTTTGAAAAGGTTAGTTACGGAGTCTTATCTGATTATCGTATGTTACACACATACAGTGGACCCCCGACCAACGAAGGCATCGTCTAACAATAAATTCGACTAATGAAGTGTTTGAGTGTAAAAATTTTGGCCCAACCAACGATGAAAAACTCAACCAACATGATTCGTCCTGAACCTGTCCGTCCAGCCTGAGCCAGCCTCAGCTGTCCTGCCATCAGCTGGTGTGCCATTGTTTACAAGCCAGGGCGGATGGTTCCATGCATACATTCAATGCATTTCGTATTATTCCATTGTTTTTAGTGCTTGTAACTGCTAAATAAGCCACATGGGCCCAAAGAAAGCTTCTAGTACTAACCCTTTGGTAAAAAGGGTGAGAAATAGTATCGAAATACTGTCGTACCACTGTCAGCTGCTGCTGCTGTACCACGGTCAGTTGCTGCTGCTGTACCACTGTCAGCTGCTGCTGCTGTACCACGGTCAGTTGCTGCTGTACCACCATCAGCTGTACTACCAAAGATGTGGAGAGACTGTTGTTGGTGTGGCTTAATGAGAAACAATTAACCCCAGAGGGTTAGCCACCCAGGATTACCCAAGAAAGTCAGTGCGTCATCGATGACTGTCTAACTTATTTTCATTGGGGTCCTTAATTTTGTCCCCCAGGATGCGACCCACACCAGTCGACTAACACCCAGGTGAACATGAAAAAATGCCTGAAACTAGTAGTCATATTGGTGGATTTAAGGCCAGCAAAGGTTGGTTTGAGAGATTTAAGAATTGTAGTGGCGTACACAGTGTGATAAGGCATGGTGAAGCTGAAAAATTCCAACCCCAACAAGTGTTCCATTGTGACAAAACAGGTCTGTTCTGGAAGAGCTCAGTTGACAGATTTTTGGTGTGACAGAGGTCCAGTGACTCTCAGGTTGTTCCCAAATTAATACACCTCCATCTTCCCTCCTCGTATCTCATCACTCATCATATCTTCAATAAAGGTAAGTGTCATTTATGCTTCATTTAGTACAGTACAGTATTTATTGTGCATGTATCCTTCTTTTTCTGTGTAGGAAAATGTATATTTCATATGAAATTTTTCTTTTTTTCATACTTTTGGGTGTCTGGAACGGATTAATTGGATTTCCATTATTTCTTGTGGGGAAAATTAATTTGACTAACGACAGGCTTTCTGGAACGGATTAATATCGTTGGCCGAGGGTCCACTGTATAATATTCAATATGAAAAAATTCCATTTTGAAAATGTTTGTCACAGAATTTTAGTCAGTTATTATGTGGCCTGGTGGCTAAAGCTCTTGCTTCACACAGCGAATGTCTGAGTTCAATTCCCGGTGAGGGTAGAAACATTGGGTGTGTTTTTTTTACACCGGTTGTCTGTGTTCACCCATCAGTGTGGGTCGCATCCTGGGACAACACTGATCTAATGTGCCTGAAATGCTCATCATAACAAACGGCTTTCTATATATTAGTATGTCATTGATGTCAGCTAGGCTTGTATACCTTGTACTTGTAGAAATAAAGACATTCTATTATTATTATTATTACTATTATTATTATTATTATTATTATTATTATTATTATTATTATTATTATTATTATTATTATATTAAAAAATTCCTTCAGTATTTCATAGCATTAATACTTCATATAGGACACTAATATGGGAAAATCTTTCATTATGTTAAAAATTCCCAGATAAGCATTAAAATACTCTATGTGTACCTAACAGTACTGTACACACACAGTTTATTAAAAGTACAATTTAACCAGTGGATTTTGTCTGTTATTGCATAAGTTCAATGTACCAAGGTCTGTTGTATTAAAAATTTACTTATATAAATACAGTTTTATAGGATTTAGCATGAAAGTTAAGACACATGTGCAACATCTGGGTATCTTTATTGTAGACGTTTCGCCATCCAGTGGCTTTATCAATACAAATTCTAGGACATAACTTGAAGACAGTAGAACTATATACAAAAGATGAGGTAATCAGTCCCATGGCCTTGGAGTTGGTGTTGAGAGCACCGTGTTGGTAGAGATTCTGGAGCAAAGGCAAGGAGACTGGCGTTTATATAGGCATCAGTGGATAGGGATGTGAAGCAGACGAGGGCATAGTTACTGGTAGGCGGGATTTCCCAGTGGAAGTAGGTCCTTCCCAAGGGGATGGGTTAGTTGTAGTAGCCGTGAAGGTCTTGTAGATGCCCTCTGAACCAAGATTCCATGATGTTACAGTGTTTGACAGGATTTAGCATGACATTTATAGGTAATGTTGTGTACTGTTTGGTTCAGTAGAATGAGGAATTGTCACGATACTATGGTCATGCCGAGCAAATAGGTAATACATACAGTAATAGGTAATAGAGGAATAGGTAATTCAGTAATAGGTAATAGAGTGATGGGTAATTCAGTAATAAGTACAGTTTGGGTGTTAATCTGGTTCCATCACTAACTTGGTACTAATTTTGGTTAGTGTAATTTCAAATTTAGCAGTTGGGTTAAGTGTATTCTAACCTAACCACACTGTGATCTAGTAATATCACTAATCCAGCACCCTACAAGTCCCAGTCATGTTGGTCGACCTGTAATAAAGTACAGTAGGACCCTTGTATCCATGAAGGATAAGTTCCAAGGACCTGCTGTGGATACCAAAACCATGGATAGTAGCAAACCATATATATATAAATCCTATACATACCTACTATAAAGTTTAATTGATGAAGTATGCACGACAAGGGGAGAATTATCACTTTTTCATTGATAAGAAGTGCTTAACGGCTTCTCTTAGGCTTTGAAGAACTGCCAGCTTTTTACTTTTGTGCTTTGGGGGCCATTATTATGCAGAATTAAGAGGTATTTTTGGACTACAGTGAACTGTGGATAACTGAAACTGCTGATACAAAATCACTGGATATGGGTGGTTCTACTATAATAGGTAATTCAGTAATAAGTAAAAGAGTAATACTGGTGTGAGAAATATTTGTCACACTCATATGAAACGCAGTAGCAGTTTTTACATCACAGAGCAGCACTCAGTAATGCAGTAGCTTATACATTACATACACATTAATAGCGTTGCCTTAACATTTGCCAACAGATTTTCGGTTCTCAGCCAGAGCCACTCATAGACGTGACCAGGCTCGGAGACCCGTCGACTGCCTCGAGTCGGCAGACTCCGCCCAAGCCCTCTCCTCCGCCCTCTGCTAACAATCACGCGGCATCTGGCGGTTCCCAGTCCTCCACTCACAACCACACTTCTGCCTCGTCTGTCTCCTCCACTCACTCTAAGCATCCTCCAGTCTTACAGGTGAATTTATTGTCGTGAATGATGTTGAATGTGTTTTCAGTGGGAGATGGCTAGTGTGTCAAAAACATAAAAACAAAACACATACATGTATTAATATTAATAATATTTTTTTTTTCAACACTGGCCATATCCTACCAAGGCAGGGTGACCTAAAAAGAAAATTAAATTTTTTTAAATTTAGTAATTTATACAGGAGAAGGGGTTACTAGCCCCTGTTTTTTAGTCACCTCTTACGACATGCATGGCTTATGGAGAAAGAATTCTGATAATAATATTAATAATAATAAGCCGTAGTGTTTTTTGGGTAAGGCAATGTGTTGTATGCTAGGCCTGCCAGGCCTACAGCCAGACGAGAGAAAATTGAGAGCGCTTCCAGCTGCTAGGGACGTCTGGCTATTAGTGAGAACTAGCCAGGGTGTCGTGGAGTGAGCTCTAGGTAGGACTACACCCATACTGGATTGCAGCACTTGCCTAGTAGCATGAGCACGAAATATAAAACCCAATTGTGGCTATACAGGTTTATCAGTACAATTCAATTTGAGTGGCAGGTTTGTCAATACAATTCTGAGTGGCAGGTGTGTCAGTATATTTCATTCAGAGTAGCAGGTGTGCCAATACAATTCATTCTGAGTGGCAGGTGTGTCAATATAATTCATTCTGAGTGGCAGGTGTGTCAATATAATTCATTCTGAGTGGCAGGTGTGTCAATATAATTCATTCTGAGTGGCAGGTGTGTCAATATAATTCATTCTGAGTGGCAGGTGTGTCAATATAATTCATTCTGAATGGCAAGTTTGTCACAACAGTTCTGTGTTTATTTTCATTACATTCTACACTTTCTGAATAATTTTCAAAACATTCTTCACATTCAGACATGAATCCATCACATAATTTGTGCACTTTTAGTTAATTCTTAATAGTAATTAGGAAAGTAAAATATTGTATTTACAACTAGGTCTTGGATAGTGTGAATATTGAATTTCATGAAGTGGTCGCGTCATTTGAATTTGCACTATTCGAATTATACGATTTGAAAAGTTTGGGGGAAAATCACCAATAATCAATTTTGTACTAAAGCAAAATTTGTACTGTTCAATCTCACAGTAATTGATATGTAGCTGCATTTACAGTATTCTCTAAATTTTACCTTAAAGAAGTAGGAAGGTGGTAAGATAAGTGAAGTTATGGATGATATTTGTTTAAATTAAGATGGTTATATGTGTGCATGACCGATAGAATACGTATTTGTGCAAAGTTTAACACCAGACATTGATGCATTTAATAGAACCGTGATATGTGCTACTATTAAAAACCATAAACCGC
The DNA here is from genome assembly GCF_038502225.1 of Cherax quadricarinatus. Classification (NCBI taxonomy): domain Eukaryota; kingdom Metazoa; phylum Arthropoda; class Malacostraca; order Decapoda; family Parastacidae; genus Cherax; species Cherax quadricarinatus. Next base: position 2,337,222 of record NC_091366.1, read on the forward strand.
TTTGAACACCACCTTAAGGGATTTCTTTCTTTTAGAAGGTTGTGACATCCTTCACTACAAGTGAACCCCAGACAGTACACTTTGGTGCACCGTCCAGTCTTCCGTCACACTTGCAACGTTCCGACGCACTCTCTAACCTTAAAGCCCAGACATCAACGTCAGGTGCTTATGCAAACATGCCCCCACCACCGTCTGCCACACACCATTGGAATAATACATCATCGGTATCTAGTCTTAACTCAGGTATGTTGGTTAAACACACGAAGGGCAGTTTTTATAGTTTGCTGTACTGGGGTAGTTAATGTTTATATAATTTACTATACAGGGTAGTTAATGTTTATATAATTTACTATACAGGGTAGTTAATGTTTATATAATTTACTGTATATGGTAGCTTATGTTTATATAATTTGCTGTACAGGGTAGTTGATGTTTATATAATTTACTGTACAGGGTAACTAATGTTTATAATTTACTGTACAGAGTAGTTAATGTTTATATAATTTACTGTACAGGGTAGTTAATGTTTATATAATTTAGTGTACATGGTAGTTAATGTTATCGTTTCCTCTCTAGCTTAGCTAAGCTTCGTCCCTGGGAGTCTCCCTATTCATTATTACCTATTATTGACTTTTTTCTTTTGAATTTATTGCAAATAAATGCTGAAGGGAAGACACTTATGACGATGATTTATTCCATCCTGAACAAATGTTAATTGACAAGTGACTTGACAGTTGTCCAGGATGGACCAAAACATCATGAAAAATAAGACACTTGTGAAAATTTGGGAATCTTTATTGAGGAAATGTTTCACCACCAGTCCATTATTCACACTAAAACATCATACCTTTCCTCTTGTGTTTAAACCACACTGTTGTGGCATCTCGAGTTATGAACTTAATTCGTTCCAGAAGGCTGTTTGAGTGCCGATACCGAATGAATTTGTTCCCATAAGAAATAATGTAAATTAGATTAGTCCATTTCAGACGCTCAAAAACACACTTACAAAAGCATTTACAAAAATACACTTATGTAATTGTTCGAGTTGGAAGCTCTATGAAACTCGAGGTACCACTGTATTGTGGCATTTTTATTATTTGGAATTTATGTGAGTTTGCTTGTGTTGCTTCATCTAGTGTTGAAAAATAATCTATACTTTAGAGAGGAAACTCTAGACGATGTTTTGGTCTATCCTGGATGGTTATTATATCACCAGAATTGTGATTTGGTAATAGTTTAGGTTGGACCAAAACATCATTTGTAGTTTGGGTTACTGTATTTGTGAGATGTTCCAGACATATCAAGGTAAAGAATTAAAAGACACAGTACTGACGGTGTAGATCATCATAAGCTTCTCTCTCCTATGTGTGGGTTGTTTGTTTATAGTATTGTACCTTTAATACTTGTTGGATATTGTCTAGTGTGTAATAAATTTTTCCTTGGCATAAATTTTTAATTTTTTTAAGAATGAAAAGGCACAGTACCATGACTGGAACAATACACAAATTACCCGCACATAGGAATGAAACTTATGATGACGTTTCGGTCCAACTTGGACCATACATTTCATTATTCTATGTGTGGGTTATTTGTGCTTTAAATTTTTTGCTAGTAAACCCTAAAAGAAAATGTTTTTAATGCCTACATATAATCCTATAACTAATTTTTTTGCAGGCCTAAACTCAGGGCTAAATTCCCATAGCTCACTTGTGTCATTAAGCTCATCAGTGGCAGGGTCTATTGCCATGAGCGGGGCTTTTGAAACAGTTCAAAACAGTCGGCCTGCGCGCCCTCCAGCTCCTTCTAATGGTCAGTCCAGAGCAGGGACAGCTTTGTCCTTTGTCAATCCTCTGTCTGGTACGTCAACTGTGTTGTATTGTTAACATATTGTTGGGTTATAAATTTTCGGTTTGTGTGTTAGATTTGTGACCTCTCATCATAAAACATGACCCTTTTATCATTCCTTGAAATTCTATGGCTGATTGTCTATATGTTTTCTGATAAGAGATTTTTCAGTGCTTATTGATGAACATTATATATGTTTTCTAAGAGATTTTTAATACATAAAAATTAACATTATAAAAATACAAATATATAACCATGAGTGTTTCATTTTTATCTACATTATTATTCAAATGCATAACTTTGGCAGGAGGAGGTGGAGGGGGATTTTGAGTGGTAGGGGCTTGAACATCCAGCAGGCTTGTTTCTTTCTTAGTCTTTTATGTTCTCTTTCTGTGTTTGTTCTTTTAGCTCTTTTCAGTGGGAAATATTTTAAAAATATTTTATAATGTCAGAGTGCCTTGTCTAAGCATGTTTGATGTGGAGTGAGTGGAGACAGGTGGTTTTTGTGACTTGATGTGCTATTGGAGTGTGAATTAAGTAAAATTTTTGAAGGGATTCAGGGAAACTGGTTAGTTGGACTTAAGTCTTGGAGGTGGGAAGGATAGTGCCTGCACTCTGAAAGAGAGGTGAGGATGTAAGTCTTGGAGGTGAGAAGGATAGTGCCTGCACTCTGAAGGAAGAGTGAGGATGTAAGTCTTGGAGGTGGGAAGGATAGGGCCTGCAGTGGAGGGAGCAGTTAGGACTTTAAACTAGGAATAGTTAGTGGTATGGGTTTTGGCAGGAAAATAGTGAAGTCCCAGTGTAGTAATATTACGAGTTCTAGGGGAACTAGTAATAATAAGAACGAGGTAGATATTGAAAAGCCAGGGACCTTGGGTGATAAGGACAGTAATAGGTTTAGTAGAAAAATAGAAATGAGCAGGAAGGGTAAAGAGAAAGGAGAGTCTTTCAATGTTTATTATGCTAATTGCCGTAGTGCTAGGAATAAGATGGACGAGTTGAGATTAGTTGCTAGTGCAGATAACATTGATGTATTTGCCTTAACTGAGACGTGGTTTAATTCAAAAAGTCGGGACATGCCTGCGGAATGTCATATTCAGGGTTTTAAATTGTTCCAAGAAGATAGAAGTATTGGGAGGGGGGGTGGGGTGGCATTGTATGTCCGAGATCGCTTGAGCTGTTGCATAAAAACGGGTATTAAGTCTGAAGTAACACATACAGAGTCTGTTTGGATAGAATTTTCAGAGGGGCATGAAAAACTGATTTTAGGAGTGATATACCGTCCCCCAAACTTAGATAGGGACCAAGGGAAACTACTATGGGAGGAAATTGTTAAGGCCACAAGGCACGATAATGTAGTAATTCTAGGAGACTTTAACTTTAGTCATGTTGATTGGAATTTCTTGACTGGGAATTTAGAATCATACGACTTCTTAGAAGTATTTCAGGATTGTTTTTTGAAGCAGTTTGTGACAGAACCTACAAGGGGAAATAACCTGCTTGACTTAGTTCTGGCAAACAATGAATCCCTTGTTAATAATTTAGAAATTTCAGAGGAACTGGGTGCTAGCGACCACAAATCAATTACATTTAGCATTGAATGGAAGTACGATAGTAGCGATAACTCAGTAACAGTCCCAGATTTTCGCTTAGCAGATTACGATGGGCTTAGAGAACACTTATCATCTGTTGACTGGGGTAACGAAGAGAGCTATCAATATGACAGTTTTCTGAACACTATACATGCTGCTCAAAGAGCGTTTATCCCATATAAAGAAATTAGATCAAATAGAAATGACCCAAAATGGATGAATAATAGGCTCAAATATCTACTAGGGCATAAGAAAGGAATTTATAGGCGTATCAAAAGAGGTGAGGGTCATCTTATGAATCAGTATATTGACATTAAGAGGGACATTAAAAAGGGGATAAGAAAAGCTAAAAGGGACTATGAAATTAAAGTTGCTAGGGATTCTAAAACTAACCCAAAAAGTTTTTTCCAGGTCTATAGAACAAAAGTTAGAGATAAGATAGGTCCCCTTAAAAATAACTATGGGCACCTTACTGACAAAGAGAATGAAATGTGCTTGATTTTAAATAATTATTTTCTCTCAGTTTTTACACAGGAAGACACTAACAATATTCCAGTAATTAATTTTTACAGTGGGCTAGAAGAAGATAAATTATGTAACATCACAGTCACTAGTGAGATGGTTGTGAAGCAGATAGACAGACTGAAGCAAAATAAGTCGCCGGGTCCTGATGAGGTTTTTTCAAGGGTTCTTAAGGAATGCAAAATGGAACTCTGTGAACCATTAACTAATATTTTTAATTTATCTCTTCAAACAGGTGTAGTGTCTGATATGTGGAAGATGGCTAATGTAATTCCTATTTTTAAAACAGGGGACAAGTCGTTACCGTCAAATTACCGCCCAATAAGCCTGACCTCAATTGTAGGCAAATTACTAGAGTCAATTATAGCTGAGATTATAAGAAGCCATCTCGATAAGCATAGCTTGATTAATGATACTCAGCATGGATCCACAAGAGGCCGGTCTTGTCTAACTAATTTATTAACTTTCTTCAGTAAAGCTTTTGAGGCTGTTGACCACAATAAAGAATTTGATATTATTTACTTAGATTTTAGTAAGGCTTTTGATAGAGTTCCGCACCATAGACTGTTAAAGAAAGTGGCAGCTCATGGCATTGGGGGAAAAGTGCTCTCGTGGATTGAGTCATGGGTCACTGACAGGAAGCAGAGAGTGTCCATAAATGGGGTTAAATCCGAGTGGGGATCTGTAACAAGTGGCGTTCCACAGGGATCAGTCTTGGGCCCGTTGTTGTTTATAATATATATCAATGATCTTGATGAGGGAATTACTAGTGATATGAGCAAATTCGCCGATGACACAAAGATAGGTAGGATAATTGATTCAAACGTAGATGTTATGGAACTTCAGGAGGATTTAAACAAACTCTATTCTTGGTCAGAAAAGTGGCAGATGCAATTCAATGTAGATAAATGCAAGGTTCTGAAGCTTGGGAGTGCCCATAACCCTAGTACTTATAAGTTAAATGATGTAGAACTTAGCCATACAGATTGCAAAAAGGACTTGGGGGTTATGGTGAGCAGCAACCTTAAACCAAGACAGCAATGCCTAAGCGTACGTAATAAGGCAAATAGATTACTGGGATTTATATCAAGAAGTGTAAGCAACAGAAGTCCAGAGGTCATACTGCAGCTTTATACATCATTAGTAAGGCCTCACCTAGATTATGCAGCTCAGTTCTGGTCTCCGTATTACAAAATGGACATAAATTCATTAGAAAACACTCAGCGTAGGATGACTAAATTAATACATAGCATTAGAAATCTTCCTTATGAAGAAAGATTGAAGACTCTTAACTTACATTCACTTGTTAGACGAAGAATGAGGGGAGACCTGATCGAAGTATATAAGTGGAAGATAGGTATTAATAAAGGGGATATTAATAAGGTCTTGAGGATGTCTCTCCAAGAGAGAACCCACAGTAATGGATTTAAATTAGATAAGTTTAGATTTAAAAAGGACATAGGAAAGTATTGGTTTGGAAATAGGGTAGTAGATGAGTGGAACAGTCTACCTAGTTGGGTTATTGAGGCTAGGACTTTGGGTAGTTTCAAATCTAGGTTGGATAAGTACATGAGTGGGAGGGGTTGGATTTGAGTGGGACTTTCACATCAGAGTTTATTTCTTGGGTGGCATTGAAAATTGGGTTGGTCAAATGTTTTGTTAGTGGGATGAATTGTAAAGGACCTGCCTAGTATGGGCCAACAGGCCTGCTGCAGTGTTCCTCCTTTCTTATGTTCTTGCACTCTGAAGGAAGAGTGAGGATGTAAGTCTTGGAGGTGAGAAGGATAGTGCCTGCACTCTGAAGGAAGAGTGAGGATGTAAGTCTTGGACATGAGAAGGATAGTGCCTGCACTCTGAAGGAAGAGTGAGGATGTAAGTCTTGGAGGTAGGAAGGATAGTGCCTGCACTCTGAAGGAAGAGTGAGGATGTAAGTCTTGGACATGAGAAGGATAGTGCCTTCACTCTGAAGGAAGAGTGAGGATGTAAGTCTTGGACATGAGAAGGATAGTGCCTGCACTCTGAAGGAAGAGTGAGGGTGTAAGTCTTGGACATGAGAAGGATAGTGCCTGCACTCTGAAGGCAGGGTGAGGATGTAAGTCTTGGAGGTGGGAAGGATAGTGCCTGCACTCTGAAGGAGGGGTGAGAATGTTGCAGTTCAGAAGGATATCTGGACTGTGATATCACCATTCTTTTGGCAAGACAGTAATTAAATGAACAACAGTGAATGCATTTCCTCTTTTTTTAGGGTTACCCTACTTGAATGAGAGAGGTCCAGTGTATTAAAGAAATATACGTAACTGGCAGCAACTCGGATTTCAGTGACTAAATATTATGTGAATGGGAATTAAGAGTGTAGCATTCTTAATTCATCTTGTTCTTATTTATTTCATTTCATCTCCATGGGGAAGTGGAAAAGAATCTTTCCTCCATAAGCCATGACTGTCGTAAGAGGCGACTAAAATACTGGGAACGAGGGGCTAGTAATCCCTTTTTCTGTATACATTACTAAATGTAAAAAGAAGATGAACTCTATAGTTTCCTTCTTTTTTGAGTCACCTGCCTCGATGGGAGATGACTGGTATATTGAAAAATAAAGTGATATCATTCTTTAAAAAAGAATGATTGAGAGAAAAAAGAAAATACTTTTGTTTTCAAGGGAAAATTCAATTTTAATGATGGTGTCTTTATTTATATCATGCCGGCCATCTCCCACCAAGGCAGGGTGACCTGAAAAAGAAACACTTTCACCATCATTCACACTATCACTGTCTTGCCAGAGATGTGTAGGTACTACAGTTCATATGTCACTCCAAACTGCCAACATTCCCACCGCTCCTCCTTTGATGGTTTCTGTATAGGCATGTAGTGGAAGTTAGTCTGTGTCATACCATATATCAGAGTCAGTTGAGCTTTTACAGTGACACTGACTATCTAGAAATTTAAAAATCTTCAGAAAATAGTGGCGACTTCGATTTTTTTTTTTAAATCACTATTTACTAAATTGGAACAAGTATACGTTTTAGTTTTAAGGTAGATTTTTTATCTTAAATGTTTAACTCTTTCTATGAATCATGTATTCCAGTTAAGTCATTTTTGTTCATTTATTCCAGATCGAAATGATGGAGTACAGAGCACAAGTAGTTCAAGCGAGTCGTTATCATCGCGGTCGTCGCGAGAGCTAACACAGCCACCCTCCAACTCCCTCTCCTCCTCCCCGCAGACAAGTAAGAGGCTTCCTCATGTTGTGGCACCCCCGCCGCTGGGTGCTAACGGCCCTCACCGAGACATCCGTTTGCAGCAGGCAAACTATTATGCGTATAACAGCAGTACGTCACGCCGCTTTTGCTCGCACTTGTCCCTCCACCTTCTCTTCGCTAGTATCTCTGTTCGGAAAATGAATGCCTCCCTTTAAATCGTCTTATTAATTTCCTCTACTTCTCGTATTGATAAATTACCAGTAGAACAATGAATGGTAAATCTCCATATTGTCTGATGGAATTTTGTCAAACTGTATTTATTATATATAATGCATTTAAAAGCTTCTGCTTCCTTTAAATCTAAAATATTCTTACTTTCCTTCATTACAAGTTTAAAGTTTAATTTAATTATCAATTGATGTTCTTCATATCCCTTACATTTAAGTTTTTGGTATTAAAATCTTAAATATGACACATGTGTGATTGGTATTTAAGGTTTAAATACTAAATACCAAATTCTGCATGGAGCTGTTTTCATTAAGATAGCCTTTCCTTCTGATAAATTCCTGAAGAACAAAAAAGTTACAATACCGTGACTAAAACAACACACAAATAACCCACATATAGGAGAGAGAAACTTATGACGACGTTTTGGTCCGACCTGGACTATTGACTAGTCGCACACTGACTAGTGGCTAGTTAATGGTCCAATCTGGACTATTAACTAGCCACACACTGACTGGTGGCTAGTTAATGGTCCAAGTTGGACTATAAACTTCATACATAGTTATTTGTGTAAATTCTTGAAAGCTATAAAGCTTCTGAATAATTTATCAGTAAATAAGAGACCTCCATCAGACTCACTGGAGTGAACATTACAATACAGTACACACACACATTTCATTTTTTTAAATCAAACTCATCAGCTCTCTTACATAATTCTTTATCTAGTGACGCTTTGTTTTGTAAATGTAGTTAAAAAAATATATTAGAAATTGAATATCATGTGAAAAGGCCTTTGTAGTTTCATCTACTTAATTTTGGATATACAGTGGACCCCCGCTTAACGATCACCTCCAAATGCGACCAATTATGTAAGTGTATTTATGTAAGTGCGTTTGTACGTGTATGTTTGGGGGTCTGAAATGGACTAATCTACTTCACAATATTCCTTATGGGAAAAAATTCGGTCAGTACTGGCACCTGAACATACTACTGGAATGAAAAAAGTTCGTTAACCGGGGGTCCACTGTAGTATTATTTTTCAGTCATCTTTACAAAACAAAATAAAAAATCGCACTGTATGGAGGAGCTTTTTAACCCTTAAACTGTCCAAACATAGATCTACATTGACGTGCGTAGTGCTCAGAACATAGATTTACATTTTATTTTACATGGTTTTAAATGTATAAAAACGTAGATCTATGTTGGCAGCACTACGTATGTGAACGGAGATCTACATTTGGACAGTTTAACGGTTAAGAGAAATTATTGTACGTATTCAGTTCCTACATTAGTGTGTCCTTATCCCATGAAAAATTAATATGAGGATGATTCGAGGACTTTTTTCTTTACACATCGGCAGTTTCCCACTGAAGCAAGGGGAACAACCACCTTCATACAGGGGGAACAACCAACTTCATACAGGGGGAACAACCACCTTCATACAGGGGGAACAACCACCTTCATACAGGGGGAACAACCACCTTCATACAGGGGGAACAACCACCTTCATACAGGGGGAACAACCACCTTCATACAGGGGGAACAACCACCTTCATACAGGGGGAACAACCACCTTCATACAGGGGGAACAACCACCTTCATACAGGGGGAACAACCACCTTCATACAGGGGGAACAACCACCTTCATACAGGGGGAACAACCACCTTCATACAGGGGGAACAACCACCTTCATACAGGGGGAACAACCACCTTCATACAGGGGGAACAACCACCTTCATACAGGGGGAACAACCACCTTCATACAGGGGGAACAACCACCTTCATACAGGGGGAACAACCACCTTCATACAGGGGGAACAACCACCTTCATACAGGGGGAACAACCACCTTCATACAGGGGGAACAACCACCTTCATACAAGGGGAACAACCACCTTCATACAGGAGGAACAACCACCTTCATACAGGGGGAACAACCACCTTCATACAGGGGGAACAACTACCTTCATACAGGGGGAACAACCACCTTCATACAGGGGGAACAACTACCTTCATACAAGGGTAACAACCACCTTCATATAAGGGGAACAACCACCTTCATACAGGAGGAACAACCACCTTCATACAAGGGGAACAACCACCTTTATACAAGGGTAACAACCACCTTCATACAAGGGTAACAACCACCTTCATACAGGGGAACAACCACCTTCATACAAGGGGAACAACCACCTTCATACAGGGGGAACAACCACCTTCATACAAGGGGAACAACCACCTTCATACAGGAGGAACAACCACCTTCATACAAGGGGAACAACCACCTTTATACAAGGGTAACAACCACCTTCATACAAGGGTAACAACCACCTTCATACAAGGGGAACAACCACCTTCATACAGGGGGAACAACCACCTTCATACAAGGGGAACAACCACCTTCATACAGGAGGAACAACCACCTTCATACAAGTGTAACAACCACCTTCATACAGGGGAAACAACCACCTTCATACAAGGGGAACACCCACCTTCATACAAGTGTAACAACCACCTTCATACAAGGGTAATAACCACCTTCATACAAGGATAACAACCACCTTCATACAAGGATAACAACCACCTTCATAGAAGGGTAACAACCACCTTCATACAAGGATAACAACCACCTTCATACAAGGATAACAACCACCTTCATAGAAGGGTAACAACCACCTTCATACAAGGATAACAACCACCTTCATACAAGGGTAACAACCACCTTCATACAAGGGTAACCCTTCATACAAGGGTAACAACCACCTTCATACAAGGATAACAACCACCTTCATACAAGGGTAACATCCACCTTCATACAAGGGTAACAACCACCTTCATACAAGGGTAACAACCACCTTCATACAAGGGGAACAACCACCTTCATACAGGGGGAACAACCACCTTCATACAAGGGGAACAACCACCTTCATACAGGAGGAACAACCACCTTCATACAAGTGTAACAACCACCTTCATACAAGGATAACAACCACCTTCATACAAGGGGAACAACCACCTTCATACAAGTGTAACAACCACCTTCATACAAGGGTAATAACCACCTTCATACAAGGATAACAACCACCTTCATACAAGGATAACAACCACCTTCATACAAGGGTAACAACCACCTTCATACAAGGATAACAACCACCTTCATACAGGGGGAACAACCACCTTCATACAAGGGGAACACCCACCTTCATACAAGTGTAACAACCACCTTCATACAAGGGTAATAACCACCTTCATACAAGGATAACAACCACCTTCATACAAGGGTAACAACCACCTTCATACAAGGATAACAACCACCTTCATACAAGGGTAACAACCACCTTCATAGAAGGGTAACAACCACCTTCATAAGAGGGGAACAACCACCCTCAAACGAGGGGAACAACCACCCTCATACGAGGGGAACAACCACCCTCATACAAGGGGAACAACCACCCTCATACAAGGGGAACAACCACCCTCATACGAGGGGAACAACCACCCTCATACGAGGGGAACAATCACCCTCATACGAGGGGAACAACCACCCTCATACGAGGGGAACAACCACCCTCATACGAGGGGAACAACCACCCTCATACGAGGGGAACAACCACCCTCATACGAGGGGAACAACCACCCTCATACGAGGGGAACAACCACCCTCATACGAGGGGAACAACCACCCTCATACGAGGGGAACAACCACCCTCATACGAGGGGAACAACCACCCTCATACGAGGGGAACAACCACCCTCATACGAGGGGAACAACCACCCTCATACGAGGGGAACAACCACCCTCATACGAGGGGAACAACCACCCTCATACGAGGGGAACAACCACCCTCATACGAGGGGAACAACCACCCTCATACGAGGGGAACAACCACCCTCATACGAGGGGAACAACCACCCTCATACGAGGGGAACAACCACCCTCATACGAGGGGAACAACCACCCTCATACGAGGGGAACAACCACCCTCATACGAGGGGAACAACCACCCTCATACGAGGGGAACAACCACCCTCATACGAGGGGAACAAGCACCCTCATACGAGGGGAACAAGCACCCTCATACGAGGGGAACAACCACCCTCATACGAGGGGAACAACCACCCTCATACGAGGGGAACAACCACCCTCATACGAGGGGAACAACCACCCTCATACGAGGGGAACAACCACCCTCATACGAGGGGAACAACCACCCTCATACGAGGGGAACAACCACCCTCATACGAGGGGAACAACCACCCTCATACGAGGGGAACAACCACCCTCATACGAGGGGAACAACCACCCTCATACGAGGGGAACAACCACCCTCATACGAGGGGAACAACCACCCTCATACGAGGGGAACAACCACCCTCATACGAGGGGAACAACCACCCTCATACGAGGGGAACAACCACCCTCATACGAGGGGAACAATTCACACACAAATCAAAAGTTCTTAACGAAGTGAAATATTCCGATATAAAGACCCAGTGAAAATCCCAGAAAAAGTAAATGAATTTTGCTCTTGAATTTGAGGCATTTTTTTATTTTAACTTCTACAATAAATGTATGAAGGATTTGGTCCATTTAATGGGGGTCCCTTTATGCTGGGAGAGGGTTCATGATCCAAGGATCTGGAGTTTTCCTCCTATTCCTTAAAAAACGACTTTTAGTCTTTCCCCAGGCACTATATGACCCCTACATGTTTAGTGCTTCTATGCATATACAATAATTATAAATGTTTGATAAAATCTGTCATGTAATAAAGTGGTGTAGTAGTAAGTGAGAGGATGACAAGTGGGAGTAATAAAGTGGTGTAGTAGTAAGTGAGAGGATGACAAGTGGTAGTAATAAAGTGGTAGTTGCTGCTCTTAATGTCAAACTTGTAATATGTGGGAGTGACTGACTGCTGCAACACTGTTGGTGTTGCAACACTGTTGGTGTTGCAACACTGTTGGTGTTGCAACACTGTTGGTGCTGCAACACTGTTGGTGTTGCAACACTGTTGGTGTTGCAACACTGTTGGTGCTGCAACACTGTTGGTGTTGCAACACTGTTGGTGTTGCAACACTGTTGGTGTTGCAACACTGTTGGTGTTGCAACACTGTTGGTGCTGCAACACTGTTGGTGTTGCAACACTGTTGGTGTTGCAACACTGTTGGTGCTGCAACACTGTTGGTGCTGCAACACTGTTGGTGTTGCAACACTGTTGGTGTTGCAACACTGTTGGTGTTGCAACACTGTTGGTGCTGCAACACTGTTGGTGTTGCAACACTGTTGGTGTTGCAACACTGTTGGTGCTGCAACACTGTTGGTGTTGCAACACTGTTGGTGTTGCAACACTGTTGGTGTTGCAACACTGTTGGTGTTGCAACACTGTTGGTGTTGCAACACTGTTGGTGTTGCAACACTGTTGGTGCTGCAACACTGTTGGTGTTGCAACACTGTTGGTGTTGCAACACTGTTGGTGTTGCAACACTGTTGGTGCTGCAACACTGTTGGTGTTGCAACACTGTTGGTGTTGCAACACTGTTGGTGTTGCAACACTGTTGGTGTTGCAACACTGTTGGTGCTGCAACACTGTTGGTGTTGCAACACTGTTGGTGTTGCAACACTGTTGGTGTTGCAACACTGTTGGTGTTGCAACACTGTTGGTGTTGCAACACTGTTGGTGTTGCAACACTGTTGGTGTTGCAACACTGTTGGTGCTGCAACACTGTTGGTGTTGCAACACTGTTGGTGTTGCAACACTGTTGGTGTTGCAACACTGTTGGTGTTGCAACACTGTTGGTGCTGCAACACTGTTGGTGTTGCAACACTGTTGGTGTTGCAACACTGTTGGTGTTGCAACACTGTTGGTGTTGCAACACTGTTGGTGTTGCAACACTGTTGGTGTTGCAACACTGTTGGTGCTGCAACACTGTTGGTGCTGCAACACTGTTGGTGCTGCAACACTGTTGGTGTTGCAACACTGTTGGTGTTGCAACACTGTTGGTGTTGCAACACTGTTGGTGTTGCAACACTGTTGGTGTTGCAACACTGTTGGTGTTTCAACACTGTTGGTGCTGCAACACTGTTGGTGTTGCAACACTGTTGGTGCTGCAACACTGTTGGTGTTGAAACACTGTTGGTGCTGCAACACTGTTGGTGTTGCAACACTGTTGGTGTTGCAACACTGTTGGTGTTGCAACACTGTTGGTGCTGCAACACTGTTGGTGTTGCAACACTGTTGGTGTTGCAACACTGTTGGTGTTGCAACACTGTTGGTGTTGCAACACTGTTGGTGCTGCAACACTGTTGGTGTTGCAACACTGTTGGTGTTGCAACACTGTTGGTGTTGCAACACTGTTGGTGCTGCAACACTGTTGGTGCTGCAACACTGTTGGTGTTGCAACACTGTTGGTGCTGCAACACTGTTGGTGCTGCAACACTGTTGGTGTTGCAACACTGTTGGTGTTGCAACACTGTTGGTGCTGCAACACTGTTGGTGTTGCAACACTGTTGGTGTTGCAACACTGTTGGTGCTGCAACACTGTTGATGTTGCAACACTGTTGGTGTTGCAACACTGTTGGTGTTGCAACACTGTTGGTGCTGCAACACTGTTGGTGCTGCAACACTGTTGGTGCTGCAACACTGTTGGTGCTGCAACACTGTTGGTGCTGCAACACTGTTGGTGCTGCAACACTGTTGGTGCTGCAACACTGTTGGTGCTGCAACACTGTTGGTGCTGCAACACTGTTGGTGCTGCAACACTGTTGGTGCTGCAACACTGTTGGTGTTGCAACACTGTTGGTGCTGCAACACTGTTGGTGCTGCAACACTGTTGGTGTTGCAACACTGTTGGTGTTGCAACACTGTTGGTGCTGCAACACTGTTGGTGTTGCAACACTGTTGGTGTTGCAACACTGTTGGTGCTGCAACACTGTTGGTGTTGCAACACCGTTGGTGCTGCAACACCGTTGGTGCTGCAACACTGTTGGTGCTGCAACACTGTTGGTGTTGCAACACTGTTGGTGTTGCAACACTGTTGGTGTTGCAACACTGTTGGTGTTGCAACACTGTTGGTGCTGCAACACTGTTGGTGCTGCAACACTGTTTTGTTGCTTGACCGTGTGTTGGTGCTGTAACACTTGCTTTGATTGACTGATGGTGTGTTGGTGCTGTAACACTTGCTTTGATTGACTGATGGTGTGTTGGTGCTGTAACACTTGCTTTGATTGACTGATGGTGTGTTGGTGCTGTAACACTTGCTTTGATTGACTGATGGTGTGTTGGTGCTGTAACACTTGCTTTGATTGACTGATGGTGTGTTGGTGCTGTAACACTTGCTTTGATTGACTGATGGTGTGTTGGTGCTGTAACACTTGCTTTTGATTGACTGATGGTGTGTTGGTGCTGTAACACTTGCTTTGATTGACTGATGGTGTGTTGGTGCTATAACACTTGCTTTGATTGACTGATGGCGTGTTGGTGCTGTAACACTTGCTTTGATTGACTGATGGTGTGTTGGTGCTGTAACACTTGCTTTGATTGACGGAGTGTGTGTTGGTGCTATAACACTTGCTTTGATTGACGGAGTGTGTGTTGGTGCTATAACACTTGCTTTGATTGACGGAGTGTGTGTTGGTGCTATAACACTTGCTTTGATTGACGGAGTGTGTGTTGGTGCTGTAACACTTGCATTGATTGACGGAGTGTGTGTTGGTGCTATAACACTTGCTTTGATTGACGGAGTGTGTGTTGGTGCTGTAACACTTGCTTTGATTGACGGAGTGTGTGTTGGTGCTGTAACACTTGCATTGATTGACGGAGTGTGTGTTGGTGCTATAACACTTGCTTTGATTGACGGAGTGTGTGTTGGTGCTGTAACACTTGCATTGATTGACGGAGTGTGTGTTGGTGCTATAACACTTGCTTTGATTGACGGAGTGTGTGTTGGTGCTGTAACACTTGCATTGATTGACGGAGTGTGTGTTGGTGCTATAACACTTGCTTTGATTGACGGAGTGTGTGTTGGTGCTATAACACTTGCTTTGATTGACGGAGTGTGTGTTGGTGCTGTAACACTTGCATTGATTGACGGAGTGGGTGTTGGTGCTATAACACTTGCTTTGATTGACGGAGTGTGTGTTGGTGCTATAACACTTGCTTTGATTGACTGATGGCATGTTGGTGCTATAACACTTGCTTTGATTGACGGAGTGTGTGTTGGTGCTATAACACTTGCTTTGATTGACTGATGGTGTGTTGGTGCTGTAACACTTGCTTTGATTGACGGAGTGTGTGTTGGTGCTATAACACTTGCTTTGATTGACTGATGGTGTGTTGGTGCTATAACACTTGCTTTGATTGACGGAGTGTGTGTTGGTGCTGTAACACTTGCTTTGATTGACGGAGTGTGTGTTGGTGCTATAACACTTGCTTTGATTGACGGAGTGTGTGTTGGTGCTATAACACTTGCTTTGACTGATGGTGTGTTGGTGCTATAACACTTGCTTTGATTGACTGATGGTGTGTTGGTGCTATAACACTTGCTTTGATTGACTGATGGTGTGTTGGTGCTGTAACACTTGCTTTGATTGACTGATGGTGTGTTGGTGCTATAACACTTGCTTTGATTGACTGATGGTGTGTTGGTGCTGTAACACTTGCTTTGATTGACTGATGGTGTGTTGGTGCTATAACACTTGCTTTGATTGACGGAGTGTGTGTTGGTGCTGTAACACTTGCTTTGATTGACGGAGTGTGTGTTGGTGCTATAACACTTGCTTTGATTGACGGAGTGTGTGTTGGTGCTATAACACTTGCTTTGATTGACGGAGTGTGTGTTGGTGCTATAACACTTGCTTTGATTGACGGAGTGTGTGTTGGTGCTATAACACTTGCTTTGATTGACGGAGTGTGTGTTGGTGCTATAACACTTGCATTGATTGACTGATGGTGTGTTGGTGCTATAACACTTGCTTTGATTGACTGATGGTGTGTTGGTGCTATAACACTTGCTTTGATTGACTGATGGTGTGTTGGTGCTATAACACTTGCTTTGATTGACTGATGGTGTGTTGGTGCTATAACACTTGCTTTGATTGACGGAGTGTGTGTTGGTGCTATAACACTTGCTTTGATTGACTGATGGTGTGTTGGTGCTATAACACTTGCTTTGATTGACTGATGGTGTGTTGGTGCTATAACACTTGCTTTGATTGACTGATGGTGTGTTGGTGCTATAACACTTGCTTTGATTGACTGATGGTGTGTTGGTGCTGTAACACTTGCTTTGATTGACTGATGGTGTGTTGGTGCTATAACACTTGCTTTGATTGACTGATGGTGTGTTGGTGCTATAACACTTGCTTTGATTGACTGATGGTGTGTTGGTGCTATAACACTTGCTTTGATTGACGGAGTGTGTGTTGGTGCTGTAACACTTGCTTTGATTGACTGATGGTGTGTTGGTGCTATAACACTTGCTTTGATTGACGGAGTGTGTGTTGGTGCTATAACACTTGCTTTGATTGACTGATGGTGTGTTGGTGCTGTAACACTTGCTTTGATTGACTGATGGTGTGTTGGTGCTATAACACTTGCTTTGATTGACTGATGGTGTGTTGGTGCTATAACACTTGCTTTGATTGACTGATGGTGTGTTGGTGCTATAACACTTGCTTTGATTGACGGAGTGTGTGTTGGTGCTGTAACACTTGCTTTGATTGACTGATGGTGTGTTGGTGCTATAACACTTGCTTTGATTGACTGATGGTGTGTTGGTGCTATAACACTTGCTTTGATTGACTGATGGTGTGTTGGTGCTATAACACTTGCTTTGATTGACTGATGGTGTGTTGGTGCTATAACACTTGCTTTGATTGACTGATGGTGTGTTGGTGCTGTAACACTTGCTTTGATTGACTGATGGTGTGTTGGTGCTATAACACTTGCTTTGATTGACTGATGGTGTGTTGGTGCTATAACACTTGCTTTGATTGACGGAGTGTGTGTTGGTGCTGTAACACTTGCTTTGATTGACTGATGGTGTGTTGGTGCTATAACACTTGCTTTGATTGACGGAGTGTGTGTTGGTGCTATAACACTTGCTTTGATTGACTGATGGTGTGTTGGTGCTGTAACACTTGCTTTGATTGACTGATGGTGTGTTGGTGCTATAACACTTGCTTTGATTGACTGATGGTGTGTTGGTGCTATAACACTTGCTTTGATTGACGGAGTGTGTGTTGGTGCTGTAACACTTGCTTTGATTGACTGATGGTGTGTTGGTGCTATAACACTTGCTTTGATTGACTGATGGTGTGTTGGTGCTATAACACTTGCTTTGATTGACGGAGTGTGTGTTGGTGCTATAACACTTGCTTTGATTGACTGATGGTGTGTTGGTGCTATAACACTTGCTTTGATTGACGGAGTGTGTGTTGGTGCTATAACACTTGCTTTGATTGACTGATGGTGTGTTGGTGCTATAACACTTGCTTTGATTGACTGATGGTGTGTTGGTGCTATAACACTTGCTTTGATTGACTGATGGTGTGTTGGTGCTATAACACTTGCTTTGATTGACTGATGGTGTGTTGGTGCTATAACACTTGCTTTGATTGACGGAGTGTGTGTTGGTGCTGTAACACTTGCTTTGATTGACGGAGTGTGTGTTGGTGCTATAACACTTGCTTTGATTGACTGATGGTGTGTTGGTGCTATAACACTTGCTTTGATTGACTGATGGTGTGTTGGTGCTGTAACACTTGCTTTGATTGACTGATGGTGTGTTGGTGCTATAACACTTGCTTTGATTGACTGATGGTGTGTTGGTGCTGTAACACTTGCTTTGATTGACTGATGGTGTGTTGGTGCTATAACACTTGCTTTGATTGACTGATGGTGTGTTGGTGCTATAACACTTGCTTTGATTGACGGAGTGTGTGTTGGTGCTATAACACTTGCTTTGATTGACTGATGGTGTGTTGGTGCTATAACACTTGCTTTGATTGACTGATGGTGTGTTGGTGCTATAACACTTGCTTTGATTGACTGATGGTGTGTTGGTGCTGTAACACTTGCTTTGATTGACTGATGGTGTGTTGGTGCTGTAACACTTGCTTTGATTGACTGATGGTGTGTTGGTGCTATAACACTTGCTTTGATTGACTGATGGTGTGTTGGTGCTGTAACACTTGCTTTGATTGACTGATGGTGTGTTGGTGCTATAACACTTGCTTTGATTGACTGATGGTGTGTTGGTGCTATAACACTTGCTTTGATTGACTGATGGTGTGTTGGTGCTGTAACACTTGCTTTGATTGACGGAGTGTGTGTTGGTGCTATAACACTTGCTTTGATTGACTGATGGTGTGTTGGTGCTGTAACACTTGCTTTGATTGACTGATGGTGTGTTGGTGCTATAACACTTGCTTTGATTGACTGATGGTGTGTTGGTGCTATAACACTTGCTTTGATTGACTGATGGTGTGTTGGTGCTGTAACACTTGCTTTGATTGACTGATGGTGTGTTGGTGCTATAACACTTGCTTTGATTGACTGATGGTGTGTTGGTGCTATAACACTTGCTTTGATTGACTGATGGTGTGTTGGTGCTGTAACACTTGCTTTGATTGACTGATGGTGTGTTGGTGCTATAACACTTGCTTTGATTGACTGATGGTGTGTTGGTGCTATAACACTTGCTTTGATTGACTGATGGTGTGTTGGTGCTATAACACTTGCTTTGATTGACGGAGTGTGTGTTGGTGCTGTAACACTTGCTTTGATTGACTGATGGTGTGTTGGTGCTGTAACACTTGCTTTGATTGACTGATGGTGTGTTGGTGCTATAACACTTGCTTTGATTGACTGATGGTGTGTTGGTGCTATAACACTTGCTTTGATTGACGGAGTGTGTGTTGGTGCTGTAACACTTGCTTTGATTGACTGATGGTGTGTTGGTGCTATAACACTTGCTTTGATTGACGGAGTGTGTGTTGGTGCTGTAACACTTGCTTTGATTGACTGATGGTGTGTTGGTGCTGTAACACTTGCTTTGATTGACTGATGGTGTGTTGGTGCTATAACACTTGCTTTGATTGACGGAGTGTGTGTTGGTGCTATAACACTTGCTTTGATTGACTGATGGTGTGTTGGTGCTATAACACTTGCTTTGATTGACGGAGTGTGTGTTGGTGCTATAACACTTGCTTTGATTGACTGATGGTGTGTTGGTGCTATAACACTTGCTTTGATTGACTGATGGTGTGTTGGTGCTATAACACTTGCTTTGATTGACTGATGGTGTGTTGGTGCTATAACACTTGCTTTGATTGACGGAGTGTGTGTTGGTGCTGTAACACTTGCTTTGATTGACTGATGGTGTGTTGGTGCTGTAACACTTGCATTGATTGACGGAGTGTGTGTTGGTGCTATAACACTTGCTTTGATTGACGGAGTGTGTGTTGGTGCTGTAACACTTGCATTGATTGACGGAGTGTGTGTTGGTGCTATAACACTTGCTTTGATTGACGGAGTGTGTGTTGGTGCTATAACACTTGCTTTGATTGACGGAGTGTGTGTTGGTGCTATAACACTTGCTTTGATTGACGGAGTGTGTGTTGGTGCTATAACACTTGCTTTGATTGACTGATGGTGTGTTGGTGCTATAACACTTGCTTTGATTGACTGATGGTGTGTTGGTGCTATAACACTTGCTTTGATTGACTGATGGTGTGTTGGTGCTGTAACACTTGCTTTGATTGACTGATGGTGTGTTGGTGCTATAACACTTGCTTTGATTGACTGATGGTGTGTTGGTGCTATAACACTTGCTTTGATTGACTGATGGTGTGTTGGTGCTGTAACACTTGCTTTGATTGACTGATGGTGTGTTGGTGCTATAACACTTGCTTTGATTGACGGAGTGTGTGTTGGTGCTGTAACACTTGCTTTGATTGACTGATGGTGTGTTGGTGCTATAACACTTGCTTTGATTGACGGAGTGTGTGTTGGTGCTATAACACTTGCTTTGATTGACTGATGGTGTGTTGGTGCTATAACACTTGCTTTGATTGACTGATGGTGTGTTGGTGCTATAACACTTGCTTTGATTGACGGAGTGTGTGTTGGTGCTGTAACACTTGCTTTGATTGACTGATGGTGTGTTGGTGCTATAACACTTGCTTTGATTGACTGATGGTGTGTTGGTGCTATAACACTTGCTTTGATTGACTGATGGTGTGTTGGTGCTATAACACTTGCTTTGATTGACTGATGGTGTGTTGGTGCTATAACACTTGCTTTGATTGACTGATGGTGTGTTGGTGCTATAACACTTGCTTTGATTGACGGAGTGTGTGTTGGTGCTGTAACACTTGCTTTGATTGACTGATGGTGTGTTGGTGCTATAACACTTGCTTTGATTGACTGATGGTGTGTTGGTGCTATAACACTTGCTTTGATTGACTGATGGTGTGTTGGTGCTATAACACTTGCTTTGATTGACGGAGTGTGTGTTGGTGCTGTAACACTTGCTTTGATTGACTGATGGTGTGTTGGTGCTATAACACTTGCTTTGATTGACTGATGGTGTGTTGGTGCTATAACACTTGCTTTGATTGACTGATGGTGTGTTGGTGCTATAACACTTGCTTTGATTGACGGAGTGTGTGTTGGTGCTGTAACACTTGCTTTGATTGACGATGAGTGTGTGTTGGTGCTATAACACTTGCTTTGATTGACTGATGGTGTGTTGGTGCTATAACACTTGCTTTGATTGACTGATGGCTTGTTGGTGCTATAACACTTGCTTTGATTGACGGAGTGTGTGTTGGTGCTATAACACTTGCTTTGATTGACGGAGTGGTGTGTAACACTTGGTGCTGATGGTGTGTTGGTGCTATAACACTTGCTTTGATTGACTGATGGTGTGTTGGTGCTATAACACTTGCTTTGATTGACTGATGGTGTGTTGGTGCTATAACACTTGCTTTGATTGACGGAGTGTGTGTTGGTGCTGTAACACTTGGATTGACTGATGGTGTGTTGGTGCTATAACACTTGCTTTGATTTGATGGTGTGTTGGTGCTATAACACTTGCTTTGATTGACTGATGGTGTGTTGGTGCTATAACACTTGCTTTGATTGACGGAGTGTGTGTTGGTGCTATAACACTTGCTTTGATTGAGTGTGTGTTGGTGACTTTGATTGACGGAGTGTGTGTTGGTGTTGCTTTGATTGACGGAGTGTGTGTTGGTGCTATAACACTTGCTTTGATTGACTGATGGCATGTTGGTGCTATAACACTTGCTTTGATTGACGGAGTGTGTGTTGGTGCTATAACACTTGCTTTGATTGACGGAGTGTGTGTTGGTGCTATAACACTTGCATTGATTGACGGAGTGTGTGTTGGTGCTATAACACTTGCTTTGATTGACGGAGTGTGTGTTGGTGCTGTAACACTTGCATTGATTGACGGAGTGTGTGTTGGTGCTATAACACTTGCTTTGATTGACGGAGTGTGTGTTGGTGCTGTAACACTTGCATTGATTGACGGAGTGTGTGTTGGTGCTATAACACTTGCTTTGATTGACGGAGTGTGTGTTGGTGCTATAACACTTGCTTTGATTGACTGATGGTGTGTTGGTGCTGTAACACTTGCTTTGATTGACTGATGGTGTGTTGGTGCTGTAACACTTGTTTTGATTGACTGATGGTGTGTTGGTGCTATAACACTTGCTTTGATTGACGGAGTGTGTGTTGGTGCTATAACACTTGCTTTGATTGACGGAGTGTGTGTTGGTGCTATAACACTTGCTTTGATTGACTGATGGCGTGTTGGTGCTATAACACTTGCTTTGATTGACGGAGTGTGTGTTGGTGCTGTAACACTTGCATTGATTGACGGAGTGTGTGTTGGTGCTATAACACTTGCTTTGATTGACGGAGTGTGTGTTGGTGCTGTAACACTTGCATTGATTGACGGAGTGTGTGTTGGTGCTATAACACTTGCATTGATTGACGGAGTGTGTGTTGGTGCTATAACACTTGCATTGATTGACGGAGTGTGTGTTGGTGCTATAACACTTGCATTGATTGACGGAGTGTGTGTTGGTGCTATAACACTTGCATTGATTGACGGAGTGTGTGTTGGTGCTATAACACTTGCATTGATTGACGGAGTGTGTGTTGGTGCTATAACACTTGCATTGATTGACGGAGTGTGTGTTGGCGCCGCAACATTTTCCAGTCAGCTTTACTATGTTTATAACAACTTCTTGACTTTGGTATCGCTGGGCTATGTACTGTGTGTATTTAGTGTGCAATAGTCTTAATCTTTGTATATTATTCAGAGAGGGATCCCAACCTAATAACAAGTCACATTGCTAATGCATCAGCTTGTGAACAAATCTTTGCAGCACTGAACTTTTAGAAAGCCTGAGGACAGTGAATAATGTGTCACATATGTTAGTGCCTGTAGATCCATCAGCATAAAATTATTTTCTCAATATTCTGTCTAAGCTCATTTGTAAGTTTGGATCACTGTATTTTGAGCATTTGTAAGTAGGAGTCCCTCCTGTAATATCAGAATGTATCCTTTTTTGATGAAGGAATTTCCAGTTGCATGGCTTGTATCGTGCTTTATTTCTCTGTGTCATGTGGCAGTTATTGTCGTATAATATAAATGACAATACTGCGCCCAGCCGGGGATTGAACCCGAGATATTTAACCAGCCTCCCAGGAAGCTGGTTAAATATCATGGGTTCGATCCCCAGATAATTGCAGTATTGATATTTTCTTAAAAACCACTTGTTTAATGGATGCATTAATCAGTTGTATAATATAATGAGAAATCATGCTTGTGGCAGCTTGCTGAGTTTATGTAGCCTGGCTTATATGTTTTTCTTCATTAATTATATTTATTTATCAATTTTGTTTACCATTTAGTTTTTCTTTGGATAATTAGTTATAATGACTGTAATTAATTAAGTTTGTAATGTTGTCATATGATGAAAATTTTGCTTAACAATCGTATGTGTTTGTGTATAATGTTTTTTATAGTAATTTCATTGTGTTACTCAAAATCAATTTGCAGCTTTGCTTTTCATATTTTAGACATTCACTTTTCTTCAACATGTTTTTAATTCCCCATCTATCTCCTGCTGAGAGAGTGACCCTGAGAAGAGGACACCCATTTACTATCATTTCACTAAATAGATGTGCTCACCTGTTTGTGATAACAGGGACTAGAGTGCAGTTCCTGGCCTCTCCTCTCAACTTACCCATGCCAGAGTCACTTCCTTCTAACTTCATTGAGGCAGGTTCCCTTCTAGCCTTGTTGAAGCAGGTTCCCTTCTAGCCTCGTTGAGGCAGGCTTCCTTCTAGCCTCATTGAGGCAGGTTCCCTTCTTGCCTTGTTGAAGCAGGTTCCCTTCTAGTCTTGTTGAGGCAGGCTTCCTTCTAGCCTCATTGAGGCAGGTTCCCTTCTAGCCTCGTTGGGGCAGGTTCCTTTCTTGCCTTGTTGAAGCAGGTTCCCTTCTAGCCTCGTTGAGGCAGGTTCCCTTCTTGCCTTGTTGAAGCAGGTTCCCTTCTAGCCTCGTTGAGGCAGGCTTCCTTCTAGCCTCATTGAGGCAGGTTCCCTTCTTGCCTTGTTGAAGCAGGTTCCCTTCTAGTCTTGTTGAGGCAGGCTTCCTTCTAGCCTCATTGAGGCAGGTTCCCTTCTAGCCTCGTTGGGGCAGGTTCCTTTCTTGCCTTGTTGAAGCAGGTTCCCTTCTAGCCTCGTTGAGGCAGGTTCCCTTCTTGCCTTGTTGAAGCAGGTTCCCTTCTAGCCTCGTTGAGGCAGGCTTCCTTCTAGCCTCATTGAGGCAGGTTCCCTTCTAGCCTTGTTGAAGCAGGTTCCCTTCTAGCCTCGTTGAGGCAGGCTTCCTTCTAGCCTCATTGAAGCAGGTTCCCTTCTAGCCTCGTTGGGGCAGGTTCCTTTCTTGCCTTGTTGAAGCAGGTTCCCTTCTAGCCTCGTTGAGGCAGGTTCCCTTCTTGCCTTGTTGAAGCAGGTTCCCTTCTAGCCTCGTTGAGGCAGGCTTCCTTCTAGCCTCATTGAGGCAGGTCCCCTTCTGGCCTCATTGAGGCAGGCTTCCTTTTAGCCTCATTGAGGGAGACTTCATACATAGTTTTAAAACTATGTATGGAGTCTGCCTCCACCACTTCTTCAGCAAGATAATTCCACTTCCTTACCACTCTGTGGCAAGAAATGCTTCTGACATCCCTTGTGACTCATCTGTATCATTAACTTCCACCTGTGTTTCCAAGCATCCTTTTCTTACCTTTCAAAAAGCCTGTCCTTGTCTACCTTGTCAATTATCCTGAGTATTTTGTATGTTATCATGCCTTTCCCGCTTCTTCTGCCCTCTGTTGTTATCAAATTCAAATCCTTTAACCTCTTCTTATAGCTCATGTCTCTTAGCTCTGGACAATGTTCACTGCATACTTCTGCACTTCCTCCAGTTTCTTAACATGCTTTTTCAAGTGTGAGTTTCATACTGGTGCTGTATACTCTAAGATGGGCCTGATATATGTTATACATGAATGGTACACAATACCAACAAGATGAAAATTTAGAAACATTACAAACATGTGCAACATCTGGATATCTTTATTGTAGACGTTTCACCATCCTCTGGCTTTATCAATACAAATTCAAGGACATAATTGGAAGACAGAAGAACTATATACAAAAGATGAGGTAATCAGTCCCTCAGCCTTGGAGTTGGTGTGAAGAGTACCATAGTCGTGAAGATACCCAGATGTTGCACTTGTGTCTAAATTTTCATCCTGATATATGTTGTATAGAGTGCCCAGAACAACTCTCTGTTGAGATTCCTGAATGCTACTCTCAGATTTGCCAGAAAAGAATTGGCTGCAGATATTATTCAGCCAATGTGAGCCTCTGGTGATATATTAGACACTATTCTCACCCATGGGTCTTTCTCTCTCCTGGTCTTTTTGCTTCTTCCTTAACTTTCATTACCTTGCATTTACCAGGGTTGAATTCAAGCAGCCACTTATCTGACCAATCTTGCTGTTGGTCCAGATTCACTGAAACCTTGCCGTGTCCTCATCTATTTTTATTCTCATCAATTTCACAATGTCAACAAACAGGGATTCATGTGAATCAATCTTATCTGGAATGTCAGCCACACGAGCTACAAACAGTACTGGTCGTAATGCCAATCATTGTGAACCCTGACTAATTACTCTTCCCTGTTCTGATGTTTCTTCTGTGTCCATCGCTCTTTGCTTCCTTTTCCCAGGTTGCTCTTTGATCCACCAGAGTCACTGCCTTGTTATTCTTACCTGAACCTCAAGATTTTACCCATCCTCTTGTGGGGCACAGTATCATATATCTAATGGTTATAATCATAACAATAATTTTTCAAGGGGTGGAGTGGTAAGCCAGTGGAAGGCCTCGGTCAGATGACCAAAAGTTCCAGCTGTGATTCACCATCTGACTAAGACCTGCATCAGGAAACACTTGTCCTGTTTCCTGACAAACCTTATCTAACCTAAGTATCAAATACATTCTTGCAGTCTGAAAAGATGCTATCCATCTCTCCTTCTCTCTCTCTCCTGTCTCACATCTGCTGCTTTGTCATAGAAATTCAACAGGTTGTGTGTACATACACTTGTGCACATACACTTGTGCACATACACTTGTGCAAAAACAAAATACTTCCTTGTATATACTGTATAGGTATTGTATATCTTGTATTTATAAGTATGACTAATGCTCCTTGTGTCTTTGTTTATCTGGTGAAATTACTATACATACTATAGTAAGATCAATAACAACACTGCGACTAGCCAAGGACTTGAACCCATGCTGCTTTGGCCTGTCTCATGGTGGGCGAAAACTCACGACCCCTTAATCCACTGAACCATGAATTGTATGGTCCAGTGGATTAAGGCATCATGAGTTTTCGCCCACCATGAGGCAGGCCAAGGCAGCAAGGGTTCGAGTCCTTGGGTAGTCACAGTGTTGTTATTGATCAATACCACTTGTTCGTGGGCACAATGCTATAGTAAGATGTTATTTATGTACAAATCAGCTTATAAGTGTAAATGTGTACATGTATTCATTTATAAGTGTATGAAAAAAATCTTTGATTGATGTCTCCATTTTATCCATGAATTTCATGTAGTGTAGAATTCACCAAATAAATGAAAGCAGCTTGGTATGTATCCTTTCCAGATGCCCGACTCGGTACAGCGTACCCCCCGACGTACCGGCAGCACATGGAAACGTAAGTAGCACAGAGAATACATTTTCTTAACTGTCTTTATTGTATAAAAAATAGTGTAAGCGTTTAGCAGTGTTGAGACAGTTTGTTGTGGTATGTAGACAGTAATTTCAATTTTTCCTTCTGGTGAGGCTTGTGTTGTGTGTTGAAAATGTTCTTCGCACAGTTTTTTAGAATTCTTCATCATAAATTAGTACCAAACTTTTGATTTTGAACCTTCAAAGTCAGTAGTAAATAATAAACAGTGCTTTATATTTACCTGGGATGGGAACTGATCATTAATTACTAGATTTAAGAAATAAAATAGTGTATATTTCCCCCCAATATATATATATATAACATTAACAAATCTTATTGCCACCTTCCTCTCACTAAATAACCTCATGTTTCCATTATGGCGTGTAGTCTGTGCAAGCGACAATCTCTGGAGTTCCTCTACTCATCTATGTAAGTTTAGTTGTCTAGTGTTGCATGTGGTATTGCAGAATGTTGATTGCAACAGTTGCTTGTTAATATAATATGCACTATCTTCACATAGCTTTTTAGCTAGAGTCTTAAGTGTTTGAAGATTTAACCCTTAAACAGTCCAAACAGATCGACGTTCAAATTCGTATTGCTACAAAAGTAGATCTACTTTTTTTACATACTTTCAGATGTTGAAAAAACGTATATATACGTTTGGACCGTTTAAGGGTTAATACTCATGTTGTCAGTACAGGAGGACTCTGCACGTACAGCATCTTCTTAGTATCTTTTTTTCGGTATTCCACTAGAGTTAATGTTGGCTTCAAACTGAGTCATTGTTTATTATGTTCCATCCAGCGGTGATTGTCACCGGCGGACGGAACAATGGCTCAGTTGAAAGCCAATGAAAATTGGAACATCAAAAATAAGTGCTGTATATGCAGGGTCCTCCTGTATTTTACACTCATCATGTTGTCAGTGTTAGTACTCATCAGGTTGTCAGTGTTAGTACTCATCATGTTGTCAGTGTTAGTACTCATCATGTTGTCAGTGTTAGTACTCATCATGTTGTCAGTATTAGTACTCATCATGTTGTCAGTGTTAGTACTCATCATGTTGTCAGTGTTAGTACTCATTATGTTGTCAGTGTTAGTACTCATCATGTTGTCAGTGTTAGTACTCATTATGTTGTCAGTGTTAGTACTCATCATGTTGTCAGTGTTAGTACTCATCATGTTGTCAGTGTTAGTACTCATCATGTTGTCAGTGTTAGTACTCATCATGTTGTCAGTGTTAGTACTCATCATGTTGTCAGTGTTAGTACTCATCATGTTGTCAGTGTTAGTACTCATCATGTTGTCAGTGTTAGTACTCATCAGGTTGTCAGTGTTAGTACTCATCATGTTGTCAGTGTTAGTACTCATCAGGTTGTCAGTGTTAGTACTCATCATGTTGTCAGTGTTAGTACTCATCATGTTGTCAGTGTTAGTACTCATCATGTTGTCAGTGTTAGTACTCATCATGTTGTCAGTGTTAGTACTCATCAGGTTGTCAGTGTTAGTACTCATCATGTTGTCAGTGTTAGTACTCATCATGTTGTCAGTGTTAGTACTCATCATGTTGTCAGTGTTAGTACTCATCAGGTTGTCAGTGTTAGTACTCATCATGTTGTCAGTGTTAGTACTCATCAGGTTGTCAGTGTTAGTACTCATCATGTTGTCAGTGTTAGTACTCATCATGTTGTCAGTGTTAGTACTCATCATGTTGTCAGTGTTAGTACTCATCACATTGTCAGCATTTGACTTGAAAGAGAGCAAGGGAGACCAAGCGATCATGTGTGATCAATCAATAATGGATATTTTATAACACTATCATGTGACAGGACAGGAGACCATAACTATACAGTAAGGAAGAAGAAAGATTACTATAATGTTTCTCTTCACAAAGACAAGTGGTTGACCAGTGGAGTGTTTTACAATAGGTAGTAAGTGCTATGTAGGTAGTAGGTTGGTAGACAGCAACCATCCAGGGAGGTACTACTGTCCTATGGTAGAAGGTTGGTAGACAGCAACCACCCAGGGAGGTACTACTGTCCTATGGTAGTAGGTTGGTAGACAGCAACCACCCAGGGAGGTACTACTGTCCTATGGTAGAAGGTTGGTAGACAGCAACCACCCAGGGAGGTACTACTGTCCTATGGTAGAAGGTTGGTAGACAGCAACCACCCAGGGAGGTACTACTGTCCTATGGTAGAAGGTTGGTAGACAGCAACCACCCAGGGAGGTACTACTGTCCTATGGTAGAAGGTTGGTAGACAACAACCACCCAGGGAGGTACTACTGTCCTATGGTAGAAGGTTGGTAGACAGCAACCACCCAGGGAGGTACTACTGTCCTATGGTAGAAGGTTGGTAGACAGCAACTATCCAGGGAGGTACTACTGTCCTATGGTAGAAGGTTGGTAGACAGCAACCATCCAGGGAGGTACTACTGTCCTATGGTAGAAGGTTGGTAGACAGCAACCACCCAGGGAGGTACTACCATCCTATGGTAGTAGGTTGGTAGACAGCAACCATCCAGGGAGGTACTACCGTCCTGTGGTAGTAGGTTGGTAGACAGCAACCATCCAGGGAGGTACTACCATCCTATGGTAGTAGGTTGGTAGACAGCAACCATCCAGGGAGGTACTACCATCCTGCCAAGTGAATGTAAAACAAAAGCCTGTAATTGTTTTACATGATGGTAGGATTGCTGGTGTCTTTTGTCTGTCTCATAAATATGCAAGATTTCAGGTACGTCTTGCTACTTCTACTTACACTTAGGTCACACTACACATACATGTACAAGCATATATATACACACACACCCCTCTGGGTTTTCTTCTATTTTCTTTCTAGTTCTTGTTCTTGTTTATTTCCTCTTACCTCCATGGGGAAGTGGAACAGAATTCTTCCTCCGTAAGCCATGCGTGTTGTAAGAGACGACTAAAATGCCGGGAGCAAGGGGCTAGTAACCCCTTCTCCTGTATATATTACTAAATTTAAAAAGAGAAACTTTAGTTTTTTCTTTTGGGCCACCCCGCCTCGGTGGGATACGGCTGGTATGTTGAAAGAAAGAAAGAAGAGTAAGTGCTATGCTCACTGGAAACTCTACAAAACTTTACAATGTACAGTGGACCCCCGCTTTACGAACACCTCCCAATGCGACCAATTATGTAAGTGTATTTATGTAAGTGCGTTTGTACGTGTATGTTTGGGGGTCTGAAATGGACTAATCTAATTCACAATATTCCTTATGGGAACAAATTCGTTCAGTACTGGCACCTGAACATATTTCTGGAATGAAATAATATCGTAAACCGGGGGTCCACTGTATTAAATACTGAAGACTGCACTCAGCATTACCTAGTACCCTCTAGTTACTGGAGTAGAACTATGCTGGTGATGTCTTGTCTTCAGTGTTAATGTGTAATACAGTGGACCCCTGGTTTACGATCAGCTCCCAATGCGACCAATTATGTAAGTGTATTTATGTAAGTGCGTTTGTACGTGTATGTTTGGGGGTCTGAAATGGACTAATCTAATTCACAATATTCCTTATAGGAACAAATTCGGTCAGTACTGGCACCTGAACATATTTCTGGAATGAAATAATATCGTAAACCGGGAGTCCACTGTATATAGTAGAATCCTCATATCTGCGTATTTGGTTTCCATAGTTTCAGCTATCTACGATTTACCTTGGCCCAACAATAACCTTTAATTTTGCTTAATAATGGCCTGAAAGCACAAAAGTAGCTCTTCAAAGCCTAAGAGAAGCTGTGAAGTCTTTCCCATCAGTGAAAATGTGGTAATTCTGGACTTTTTGTGTGTAATTTATCAATTAAACTTTATTATAGGTATTTACATAAACGAAAAACTGTATAGGGTTCGCTACTATCCACAGTTTCAGGTATCCATGGTAGGTCTTGGAATGTATCCCTCACGAATATGGGGGACTACTCTATATTATCTTTACAAGTTTCCATTGGTCATAGCACTTGATACTTTCTCTTGAATCCTAATTCATTATTTTATTTGTAAGAAAAACTTTATCCTAGTCTTTTATCACTGTATTTTCCTGGGTGTACAGTTGTAACTTTGTTTTCTCACCTGATAGTGCTAAGAAATCTTTATATAGTTTAGTATATTACTTTATGGCATTCTTAACAGTGACCATTTCTCAACAAGATCAGGTGACTCGAAGAAGGAAACACATTGACCATCCTCCTTCTCTAGCTCTCTTTCAGAAAATGCACAGATATCATGATACAAATAAACATGAGAATCATTAAATCCTCACCCATTCTTCTGAGTGTAGGCACTGTACATCCCACCTCGAGGATTGTAACATCCTTACCCAGTCTTCATCGTGGGCAGTGTACATCCCACATCCAGTATTGTAACATCCTCACTTATTCTTCAGAGTGTGGGCAATGTACATCCCACCTCCAGAAGTCAAGTTTGCCTAACTAGCTTCCCTAAACCCCCTATAGATTTTTATCTAATGACCAGGGAGGAGGAGCCACAGATGGAAACTAGAGGCACAATATTTACAAATTATTTCATAGACGTTTCCTTGCTCACACTCTGGCAGCATGACAGGTCCCAGAAATCACTTGCCTTCACTTATTACAATGTAACAGGCTCACACATTCATGATCTTGTCTGTGGTTATCATGGTTCCTCTTATTAACTAAAAGAAGTTAACATACTTACTGCTTTCTCTGCATCTTTTATCCATTTTGTTTTTATCTCTGGAAATCACTGTATAGCTAGTCCCTAGATTTTTTCCTCTCTTATTGTAAAGAGCAAACTGGTAATAGAGTGGCAGACAGCAGCCGCTCAGGGAGGTAATGTACTGCACTTTTGTCATGCAAAAGTGAAACAAGAGGATGTTAAATGTTTTGAACTCTGATGGGAATGCTGGTTTTTTCTTTCTAACTCATGAACATGTAATGTAACAGGTAAATCTTATATATTTCTACTTATATTCAGTATGCTCTTTACTTTTCTTTGTCTTACTTAAGGATTTTCTTTCCAGTTTATTTGGGAAAGTGGATTTGAAGTTTGATCTCTTAAGTATTTGCATGTCATAGAGCTGAAGGTGCCAGGAATATGGGACTTGTAGTCCCTTTTTCTTTATCACTTACTAAAAATGAAAACAATTTAGATTTAGAAGTTGTGTTATTTGAATGTGTGTAGCCTGGCAATATAGCCGGACATGTGGAGAACAAAAGAGGTTAAAAGAGTGGCACTGGAGAGCAGAATAAGAGCAAATGAGAGAATGGTTGAAGCATCGTAAACAAATTTTAACGAGAATAAAAGGCAGTTTTAGAGTGTGAAAAACCTGGGAAACAAATAGTATATCCACGTATGGTACAGGGAGGAAGAGGTTGTGTTAGGAGGGAGGAATCAGAGGTGGGTGCTGAGGAAGTGGATGAAGCAGTGGCATGAAAGGGGATATAGTAGTGGGAATGATTAGCATTAAGATATTAAAAGGGTTACTGAAGACTACCTGGGTACTTCACATTGAAAAATTTTCTAACATTGCTGGAAAATATATGTTAAAAGATTTACTGAGTTCCTGGAAGATATAAAGTGCAAGAGTTGTAGAGTGCATGGAAGATATAAAGTGCAAGAGTTGTAGAGTTCCTGGAAGATATAAAGTGCAAGAGTTGTAGAGTTCCTGGAAGATATAAAGTGCAAGAGTTGTAGAGTGCATGGAAGATATGCAGTGCAAGAGCTGTAGAGTTCCTGGAAGATATAAAGTGCAAGAGTTGTAGAGTTCCTGGAAGATATAAAGTGCAAGAGTTGTAGAGTTCCTGGAAGATATGCAGTGCAAGAGCTGTAGAGTTCCTGGAAGATATAAAGTGCAAGAGTTGTAGAGTTCCTGGAAGATATGCAGTGCAAGAGTTGTAGAGTTCCTGGAAGATATAAAGTGCAAGAGTTGTAGAGTTCCTGGAAGATATAAAGTGCAAGAGTTGTAGAGTTCCTGGAAGATATAAAGTGCAAGAGTTGTAGAGTGCATGGAAGATATAAAGTGCAAGAGTTGTAGAGTTCCTGGAAGATATAAAGTGCAAGAGTTGTAGAGTTCCTGGAAGATATAAAGTGCAAGAGTTGTAGAGTGCATGGAAGATATGCAGTGCAAGAGCTGTAGAGTTCCTGGAAGATATAAAGTGCAAGAGTTGTAGAGTTCCTGGAAGATATAAAGTGCAAGAGTTGTAGAGTTCCTGGAAGATATGCAGTGCAAGAGCTGTAGAGTTCCTGGAAGATATAAAGTGCAAGAGTTGTAGAGTTCCTGGAAGATATGCAGTGCAAGAGTTGTAGAGTTCCTGGAAGATATAAAGTGCAAGAGTTGTAGAGTTCCTGGAAGATATAAAGTGCAAGAGTTGTAGAGTTCCTGGAAGATATAAAGTGCAAGAGTTGTAGAGTTCCTGGAAGATATGCAGTGCAAGAGCTGTAGAGTTCCTGGAAGATATAAAGTGCAAGAGTTGTAGAGTTCCTGGAAGATATAAAGTGCAAGAGTTGTAGAGTGCATGGAAGATATAAAGTGCAAGAGTTGTAGAGTTCCTGGAAGATATAAAGTGCAAGAGTTGTAGAGTTCCTGGAAGATATAAAGTGCAAGAGTTGTAGAGTTCCTGGAAGATATAAAGTGCAAGAGCTGTAGAGTTCCTGGAAGATATAAAGTGCAAGAGTTGTAGAGTTCCTGGAAGATATAAAGTGCAAGAGTTGTAGAGTGCATGGAAGATATAAAGTGCAAGAGTTGTAGAGTTCCTGGAAGATATGCAGTGCAAGAGTTGTAGAGTTCCTGGAAGATATAAAGTGCAAGAGTTGTAGAGTGCATGGAAGATATAAAGTGCAAGAGTTGTAGAGTTCCTGGAAGATATGCAGTGCAAGAGTTGTAGAGTTCCTGGAAGATATGCAGTGCAAGAGTTGTAGAGTTCCTGGAAGATATAAAGTGCAAGAGTTGTAGAGTGCATGGAAGATATAAAGTGCAAGAGTTGTAGAGTTCCTGGAAGATATAAAGTGCAAGAGCTGTAGAGTTCCTGGAAGATATAAAGTGCAAGAGTTGTAGAGTTCCTGGAAGATATAAAGTGCAAGAGTTGTAGAGTGCATGGAAGATATAAAGTGCAAGAGTTGTAGAGTGCATGGAAGATATAAAGTGCAAGAGTTGTAGAGTTCCTGGAAGATATGCAGTGCAAGAGTTGTAGAGTTCCTGGAAGATATAAAGTGCAAGAGTTGTAGAGTTCCTGGAAGATATAAAGTGCAAGAGTTGTAGAGTTCCTGGAAGATATAAAGTGCAAGAGTTGTAGAGTTCCTGGAAGATATAAAGTGCAAGAGTTGTAGAGTTCCTGGAAGATATAAAGTGCAAGAGTTGTAGAGTTCCTGGAAGATATAAAGTGCAAGAGTTGTAGAGTTCCTGGAAGATATAAAGTGCAAGAGTTGTAGAGTTCCTGGAAGATATGCAGTGCAAGAGTTGTAGAGTTCCTGGAAGATATAAAGTGCAAGAGTTGTAGAGTGCATGGAAGATATAAAGTGCAAGAGTTGTAGAGTTCCTGGAAGATATAAAGTGCAAGAGTTGTAGAGTGCATGGAAGATATAAAGTGCAAGAGTTGTAGAGTTCCTGGAAGATATAAAGTGCAAGAGTTGTACAGTTCCTGGAAGATATAAAGTGCAAGAGTTGTAGAGTTCCTGGAAGATATAAAGTGCAAGAGTTGTAGAGTTCCTGGAAGATATGCAGTGCAAGAGTTGTAGAGTTCCTGGAAGATATAAAGTGCAAGAGTTGTAGAGTGCATGGAAGATATAAAGTGCAAGAGTTGTAGAGTTCCTGGAAGATATAAAGTGCAAGAGTTGTAGAGTTCCTGGAAGATATAAAGTGCAAGAGTTGTAGAGCTCCTGGAAGATATAAAGTGCAAGAGTTGTAGAGTTCCTGGAAGATATAAAGTGCAAGAGTTGTAGAGTTCCTGGAAGATATAAAGTGCAAGAGTTGTAGAGTTCCTGGAAGATATGCAGTGCAAGAGTTGTAGAGTTCCTGGAAGATATAAAGTGCAAGAGTTGTAGAGTGCATGGAAGATATAAAGTGCAAGAGTTGTAGAGTTCCTGGAAGATATAAAGTGCAAGAGTTGTAGAGTTCCTGGAAGATATAAAGTGCAAGAGTTGTAGAGCTCCTGGAAGATATAAAGTGCAAGAGTTGTAGAGTTCCTGGAAGATATAAAGTGCAAGAGTTGTAGAGTTCCTGGAAGATATAAAGTGCAAGAGTTGTAGAGTTCCTGGAAGATATAAAGTGCAAGAGTTGTAGAGTTCCTGGAAGATATAAAGTGCAAGAGTTGTAGAGTGCATGGAAGATATAAAGTGCAAGAGTTGTAGAGTTCCTGGAAGATATAAAGTGCAAGAGTTGTAGAGTTCCTGGAAGATATAAAGTGCAAGAGTTGTAGAGTTCCTGGAAGATATGCAGTGCAAGAGTTGTAGAGTTCCTGGAAGATATGCAGTGCAAGAGTTGTAGAGTTCCTGGAAGATATAAAGTGCAAGAGTTGTAGAGTGCATGGAAGATATAAAGTGCAAGAGTTGTAGAGTTCCTGGAAGATATAAAGTGCAAGAGTTGTAGAGTTCCTGGAAGATATGCAGTGCAAGAGTTGTAGAGTTCCTGGAAGATATAAAGTGCAAGAGTTGTAGAGTGCATGGAAGATATAAAGTGCAAGAGTTGTAGAGTTCCTGGAAGATATAAAGTGCAAGAGTTGTAGAGTTCCTGGAAGATATAAAGTGCAAGAGTTGTAGAGTTCCTGGAAGATATGCAGTGCAAGAGTTGTAGAGTTCCTGGAAGATATAAAGTGCAAGAGTTGTAGAGTGCATGGAAGATATAAAGTGCAAGAGTTGTAGAGTTCCTGGAAGATATAAAGTGCAAGAGTTGTAGAGTTCCTGGAAGATATAAAGTGCAAGAGTTGTAGAGTTCCTGGAAGATATAAAGTGCAAGAGTTGTAGAGCTCCTGGAAGATATAAAGTGCAAGAGTTGTAGAGTTCCTGGAAGATATAAAGTGCAAGAGTTGTAGAGCTCCTGGAAGATATAAAGTGCAAGAGTTGTAGAGTTCCTGGAAGATATAAAGTGCAAGAGTTGTAGAGTTCCTGGAAGATATAAAGTGCAAGAGTTGTAGAGTGCATGGAAGATATAAAGTGCAAGAGTTGTAGAGTTCCTGGAAGATATAAAGTGCAAGAGTTGTAGAGTTCCTGGAAGATATAAAGTGCAAGAGTTGTAGAGCTCCTGGAAGATATAAAGTGCAAGAGTTGTAGAGTTCCTGGAAGATATAAAGTGCAAGAGTTGTAGAGTTCCTGGAAGATATAAAGTGCAAGAGTTGTAGAGTTCCTGGAAGATATAAAGTGCAAGAGTTGTAGAGTTCCTGGAAGATATAAAGTGCAAGAGTTGTAGAGTGCATGGAAGATATAAAGTGCAAGAGTTGTAGAGTTCCTGGAAGATATAAAGTGCAAGAGTTGTAGAGTTCCTGGAAGATATAAAGTGCAAGAGTTGTAGAGTTCCTGGAAGATATGCAGTGCAAGAGTTGTAGAGTTCCTGGAAGATATGCAGTGCAAGAGTTGTAGAGTTCCTGGAAGATATAAAGTGCAAGAGTTGTAGAGTGCATGGAAGATATAAAGTGCAAGAGTTGTAGAGTTCCTGGAAGATATAAAGTGCAAGAGTTGTAGAGTTCCTGGAAGATATGCAGTGCAAGAGTTGTAGAGTTCCTGGAAGATATAAAGTGCAAGAGTTGTAGAGTGCATGGAAGATATAAAGTGCAAGAGTTGTAGAGTTCCTGGAAGATATAAAGTGCAAGAGTTGTAGAGTTCCTGGAAGATATAAAGTGCAAGAGTTGTAGAGTTCCTGGAAGATATGCAGTGCAAGAGTTGTAGAGTTCCTGGAAGATATAAAGTGCAAGAGTTGTAGAGTGCATGGAAGATATAAAGTGCAAGAGTTGTAGAGTTCCTGGAAGATATAAAGTGCAAGAGTTGTAGAGTGCATGGAAGATATAAAGTGCAAGAGTTGTAGAGTTCCTGGAAGATATAAAGTGCAAGAGTTGTACAGTTCCTGGAAGATATAAAGTGCAAGAGTTGTAGAGTTCCTGGAAGATATAAAGTGCAAGAGTTGTAGAGTTCCTGGAAGATATGCAGTGCAAGAGTTGTAGAGTTCCTGGAAGATATAAAGTGCAAGAGTTGTAGAGTGCATGGAAGATATAAAGTGCAAGAGTTGTAGAGTTCCTGGAAGATATAAAGTGCAAGAGTTGTAGAGTTCCTGGAAGATATAAAGTGCAAGAGTTGTAGAGTTCCTGGAAGATATAAAGTGCAAGAGTTGTAGAGTTCCTGGAAGATATAAAGTGCAAGAGTTGTACAGTTCCTGGAAGATATAAAGTGCAAGAGTTGTAGAGTTCCTGGAAGATATAAAGTGCAAGAGTTGTAGAGTTCCTGGAAGATATGCAGTGCAAGAGTTGTAGAGTTCCTGGAAGATATAAAGTGCAAGAGTTGTAGAGTTCCTGGAAGATATAAAGTGCAAGAGTTGTAGAGTTCCTGGAAGATATAAAGTGCAAGAGTTGTAGAGTTCCTGGAAGATATAAAGTGCAAGAGTTGTAGAGCTCCTGGAAGATATAAAGTGCAAGAGTTGTAGAGTTCCTGGAAGATATAAAGTGCAAGAGTTGTAGAGTTCCTGGAAGATATAAAGTGCAAGAGTTGTAGAGTGCATGGAAGATATAAAGTGCAAGAGTTGTAGAGCTCCTGGAAGATATGCAGTGCAAGAGTTGTAGAGTTCCTGGAAGATATAAAGTGCAAGAGTTGTAGAGTGCATGGAAGATATAAAGTGCAAGAGTTGTAGAGTTCCTGGAAGATATAAAGTGCAAGAGTTGTAGAGTTCCTGGAAGATATAAAGTGCAAGAGTTGTAGAGCTCCTGGAAGATATAAAGTGCAAGAGTTGTAGAGTTCCTGGAAGATATAAAGTGCAAGAGTTGTAGAGTGCATGGAAGATATAAAGTGCAAGAGTTGTAGAGTTCCTGGAAGATATAAAGTGCAAGAGTTGTAGAGTTCCTGGAAGATATAAAGTGCAAGAGTTGTAGAGTTCCTGGAAGATATAAAGTGCAAGAGTTGTAGAGTGCATGGAAGATATAAAGTGCAAGAGTTGTAGAGTTCCTGGAAGATATAAAGTGCAAGAGTTGTAGAGTTCCTGGAAAATATAAAGTGCAAGAGTTGTAGAGTTCCTGGAAGATATAAAGTGCAAGAGTTGTAGAGTTCCTGGAAGATATAAAGTGCAAGAGTTGTAGAGTTCCTGGAAGATATAAAGTGCAAGAGTTGTAGAGTTCCTGGAAGATATAAAGTGCAAGAGTTGTAGAGTGCATGGAAGATATAAAGTGCAAGAGTTGTAGAGTTCCTGGAAGATATAAAGTGCAAGAGTTGTAGAGTTCCTGGAAGATATAAAGTGCAAGAGTTGTAGAGTTCCTGGAAGATATAAAGTGCAAGAGTTGTAGAGTTCCTGGAAGATATAAAGTGCAAGAGTTGTAGAGTGCATGGAAGATATGCAGTGCAAGAGTTGTAGAGTTCCTGGAAGATATAAAGTGCAAGAGTTGTAGAGTTCCTGGAAGATATAAAGTGCAAGAGTTGTAGAGTTCCTGGAAGATATAAAGTGCAAGAGTTGTAGAGTGCATGGAAGATATAAAGTGCAAGAGTTGTAGAGTGCATGGAAGATATAAAGTGCAAGAGTTGTAGAGTGCATGGAAGATATAA
Organism: Cherax quadricarinatus; assembly: GCF_038502225.1. Classification (NCBI taxonomy): domain Eukaryota; kingdom Metazoa; phylum Arthropoda; class Malacostraca; order Decapoda; family Parastacidae; genus Cherax; species Cherax quadricarinatus. The sequence goes on from NC_091366.1 coordinate 2,375,648, forward strand.
AGTGCAAGAGTTGTAGAGTTCCTGGAAGATATAAAGTGCAAGAGTTGTAGAGTGCATGGAAGATATAAAGTGCAAGAGTTGTAGAGTTCCTGGAAGATATAAAGTGCAAGAGTTGTAGAGTTCCTGGAAGATATAAAGTGCAAGAGTTGTAGAGCTCCTGGAAGATATAAAGTGCAAGAGTTGTAGAGTTCCTGGAAGATATAAAGTGCAAGAGTTGTAGAGTTCCTGGAAGATATAAAGTGCAAGAGTTGTAGAGTTCCTGGAAGATATAAAGTGCAAGAGTTGTAGAGTTCCTGGAAGATATAAAGTGCAAGAGTTGTAGAGTTCCTGGAAGATATAAAGTGCAAGGTTTATAGAGTGGCTGGAACTATATATTGAGCCACATGCAGAATTAGGTATACAGATTTAAGTATACAGAATTAGGTATACAAACTTAGTACGTATACAGTATTATAGCTTGAGTAGGAGAATGCCTTGTGCTCTTAAACTGTTTTTAGTTTGATGCTTTGAACTAAGACTGTATTGTATCATAACAATATTGTTATCATATTTGTGTATTAGATACCCATAGTATATTAAATATATTATTAACATCTTTATACGTTTCAGTAATTTTTCAATCAAATTTGGTCCAAATTTATGTTTCTTTAGTTAGACAACAGTTTATTTGATTTTATTTTTCGACCGATTGAGATGAACGCAGACTTTTTTTTTTAATACTTTAAATTTAAAAGCCTCTAGCTCACTAACTATAAAAAGAAATCTTTTTCATATGTAAATTTTTTAAATATTTCACATTACAATTATAGCTGTATTTGAGAAAAACTTTATAAAACTGGGTTGCTTAAATGTGCGTGGATGTAGTGCAGATGACAAGAAACAGATGATTGCTGATGTTATGAATGAAAAGAAGTTGGATGTCCTGGCCCTAAGCGAAACAAAGCTGAAGGGGGTAGGAGAGTTTCAGTGGGGGGAAATAAATGGGATTAAATCTGGAGTATCTGAGAGAGTTAGAGCAAAGGAAGGGGTAGCAGTAATGTTAAATGATCAGTTATGGAAGGAGAAAAGAGAATATGAATGTGTAAATTCAAGAATTATGTGGATTAAAGTAAAGGTTGGATGCGAGAAGTGGGTCATAATAAGCGTGTATGCACCTGGAGAAGAGAGGAATGCAGAGGAGAGAGAGAGATTTTGGGAGATGTTAAGTGAATGTATAGGAGCCTTTGAACCAAGTGAGAGAGTAATTGTGGTAGGGGACTTGAATGCTAAAGTAGGAGAAACTTTTAGAGAGGGTGTGGTAGGTAAGTTTGGGGTGCCAGGTGTAAATGATAATGGGAGCCCTTTGATTGAACTTTGTATAGAAAGGGGTTTAGTTATAGGTAATACATATTTTAAGAAAAAGAGGATAAATAAGTATACACGATATGATGTAGGGCGAAATGACAGTAGTTTGTTGGATTATGTATTGGTAGATAAAAGACTGTTGAGTAGACTTCAGGATGTACATGTTTATAGAGGGGCCACAGATATATCAGATCACTTTCTAGTTGTAGCTACACTGAGAGTAAAAGGTAGATGGGATACAAGGAGAATAGAAGCATCAGGGAAGAGAGAGGTGAAGGTTTATAAACTAAAAGAGGAGGCAGTTAGGGTAAGATATAAACAGCTATTGGAGGATAGATGGGCTAATGAGAGCATAGGCAATGGGGTCGAAGAGGTATGGGGTAGGTTTAAAAATGTAGTGTTAGAGTGTTCAGCAGAAGTTTGTGGTTACAGGAAAGTGGGTGCAGGAGGGAAGAGGAGCGATTGGTGGAATGATGATGTAAAGAGAGTAGTAAGGGAGAAAAAGTTAGCATATGAGAAGTTTTTACAAAGTAGAAGTGATGCAAGGAGGGAAGAGTATATGGAGAAAAAGAGAGAGGTTAAGAGAGTGGTGAAGCAATGTAAAAAGAGAGCAAATGAGAGAGTGGGTGAGATGTTATCAACAAATTTTGTTGAAAATAAGAAAAAGTTTTGGAGTGAGATTAACAAGTTAAGAAAGCCTAGAGAACAAATGGATTTGTCAGTTAAAAATAGGAGAGGAGAGTTATTAAATGGAGAGTTAGAGGTATTGGGAAGATGGAAGGAATATTTTGAGGAATTGTTAAATGTTGATGAAGATAGGGAAGCTGTGATTTCGTGTATAGGGCAAGGAGGAATAACATCTTGTAGGAGTGAGGAAGAGCCAGTTGTGAGTGTGGGGGAAGTTCGTGAGGCAGTAGGTAAAATGAAAGGGGGTAAGGCAGCCGGGATTGATGGGATAAAGATAGAAATGTTAAAAGCAGGTGGGGATATAGTTTTGGAGTGGTTGGTGCAATTGTTTAATAAATGTATGGAAGAGGGTAAGGTACCTAGGGATTGGCAGAGAGCATGCATAGTTCCTTTGTATAAAGGCAAAGGGGATAAAAGAGAGTGCAAAAATTATAGGGGGATAAGTCTGTTGAGTGTACCTGGTAAAGTGTATGGTAGAGTTATAATTGAAAGAATTAAGAGTAAGACGGAGAATAGGATAGCAGATGAACAAGGAGGCTTTAGGAAAGGTAGGGGGTGTGTGGACCAGGTGTTTACAGTGAAACATATAAGTGAACAGTATTTAGATAAGGCTAAAGAGGTCTTTGTGGCATTTATGGATTTGGAAAAGGCGTATGACAGGGTGGATAGGGGGGCAATGTGGCAGATGTTGCAAGTGTATGGTGTAGGAGGTAGGTTACTGAAAGCAGTGAAGAGTTTTTACGAGGATAGTGAGGCTCAAGTTAGAGTATGTAGGAAAGAGGGAAATTTTTTCCCAGTAAAAGTAGGCCTTAGACAAGGATGTGTGATGTCACCGTGGTTGTTTAATATATTTATAGATGGGGTTGTAAGAGAAGTAAATGCGAGGGTCTTGGCAAGAGGCGTGGAGTTAAAAGATAAAGAATCACACACAAAGTGGGAGTTGTCACAGCTGCTCTTTGCTGATGACACTGTGCTCTTGGGAGATTCTGAAGAGAAGTTGCAGAGATTGGTGGATGAATTTGGTAGGGTGTGCAAAAGAAGAAAATTAAAGGTGAATACAGGAAAGAGTAAGGTTATGAGGATAACAAAAAGATTAGGTGATGAAAGATTGAATATCAGATTGGAGGGAGAGAGTATGGAGGAGGTGAACGTATTCAGATATTTGGGAGTGGACGTGTCAGCGGATGGGTCTATGAAAGATGAGGTGAATCATAGAATTGATGAGGGAAAAAGAGTGAGTGGTGCACTTAGGAGTCTGTGGAGACAAAGAACTTTGTCCTTGGAGGCAAAGAGGGGAATGTATGAGAGTATAGTTTTACCAACGCTCTTATATGGGTGTGAAGCGTGGGTGATGAATGTTGCAGCGAGGAGAAGGCTGGAGGCAGTGGAGATGTCATGTCTGAGGGCAATGTGTGGTGTGAATATAATGCAGAGAATTCGTAGTTTGGAAGTTAGGAGGAGGTGCGGGATTACCAAAACTGTTGTCCAGAGGGCTGAGGAAGGGTTGTTGAGGTGGTTCGGACATGTAGAGAGAATGGAGCGAAACAGAATGACTTCAAGAGTGTATCAGTCTGTAGTGGAAGGAAGGCGGGGTAGGGGTCGGCCTAGGAAGGGTTGGAGGGAGGGGGTAAAGGAGGTTTTGTGTGCGAGGGGCTTGGACTTCCAGCAGGCATGCTTGAGCGTGTTTGATAGGAGTGAATGGAGACAAATGGTTTTTAATACTTGACGTGCTGTTGGAGTGTGAGCAAAGTAACATTTATGAAGGGATTCAGGGAAACCGGCAGGCCGGACTTGAGTCCTGGAGATGGGAAGTACAGTGCCTGCACTCTGAAGGAGGGGTGTTAATGTTGCAGTTTAAAAACTGTAGTGTAAAGCACCCTTCTGGCAAGACAGTGATGGAGTGAATGATGGTGAAAGTTTTTCTTTTTCGGGCCACCCTGCCTTGGTGGGAATCGGCCGGTGTGATAATAAAAAAAAAAATAATAAAAAAATTGTATGGTTAATGTTGTATGATTTATATGGTGATAAGGAATTGGTTCTGGGCTTGGTATGCTCTGTTACTATGCTCGTGTTGGTGTATGTGTACATGCATGGAAGTTGCAGGGGTGAAGAGGATATATGCACATTAATGTGGTGGAGGTCTCGACTTAGGGAACCCCAACTAATGAATGAATCATGTTCCTGGTGTTCCAACACACAAGTTGTGTTTCTGGTGTTCCAACACACAAGTTGTGTTCCTGGTGTTCCATCACATAAGTTGTGTTTCTGGTGTTCCAACACACAAGTTGTGTTCCTGGTGTTCCATCACACAAGTTGTGTTCCTGGTGTTCCATCACATAAGTTGTGTTACTGGTGTTCCACCACACAAGTTGTGTTCCTGGTGTTCCATCACATAAGTTGTGTTACTGGTGTTCCACCACATAAGTTGTGTTACTGGTGTTCCATCACATAAGTTGTGTTACTGGTGATCCACCACACAAGTTGTGTTACTGGTGTTTCAACACACAAGTTATGTTACTGGTATCCCACCACACAAGTTGTGTTACTGGTGTTCCAACACACAACTTGTGTTCCAGGTGCTCCTTATAAAAATTTTCACAAGCACAAGTAACCCTGTCATTTTAATGTAGGGATCCCTTGTACATTAATACCCACATACTATAATTAAGAGACTGATTAATGCTAGCTTATATTTTTAAAAGGAATCCCATTGTCATCCTCTGTTAAAAAATATTTTGCTTGTTACAAGCATGATTTAAAAAACATTCTGTGACTCAGGATATCGTGAAACATGATTGCAAATAAACCACGGAACGGATGGGATTTGAACCATGGCAGGTGAGTCCTAAGACTTCAGGTCGGTGCATTAGTTACTCTTCTAGCTGGCCAAGTGGTTAACACGCTTTCCTAGAGTTTGAAGACTTGCCATGGGTTTAACCCCACCCATTCCATGGTGTAAAATTCCATGCCATTGTGTAATGAGTATTCTAAAATATGTAAATATGTAAGGACTGAAAAACTTGTTAGTGTGACTTGAATTTTGACCATTCAATGGTATGTGGCATGATCAGTTTTATGGGTATAATAAATAAATAAATAAATAAATAATCTTTATGTCTACAAGTACATGTACAAGGTATACAGACCATAACTGACATCAATGATGTACTACTGTATAGAAAGGATGCGACCCACACCAGTCGACTAACACCCAGGTACCTATTTTACTGATAGGTGAACATGGACAACAGGTGTCTTAAGGAAACACATTCTAATGTTTCCAACAGTACCAGAGATCGACCTCCCAGATCTCAGTGTGTGAGCTGAGTGTGCTACCAATCAAGCTGATAGTACAGGTGGGCCCTGCTTATACACCAGGTTAAGTTCTGGGCTACTCTAAGGCCCTACTTATACAGCAGGTTAAGTTCTGGGCTACTCTAAGGCCCTGCTTATACAGCATGTTAGGTTCTGGGTTACTGTAGGGCCCCGGTTATACACAGCAGGTTAGGTTCCAGGCTACTGTAGGGCCCTGCTTATACAGCAGGTTAGGTTCTGGGTTACTGTAGGGCCCCAGTTATACACAGCAGGTTAGGTTCCAGGCTACTGTAGGGCCCTGCTTATACAGCAGGTTTGGTTTTGGGCTACTGTAGGGCCCTGGTTATACACAGCAGGTTAGGTTCCAGGCTACTGTAGGGCCCTGCTTATACAGCAGGTTTGGTTCTGGGCTACTGTAGGGCCCTGCTTATACAGCAGGTTTGGTTCTGGGCTACTGTAGGGCCCTGCTTATACAGCAGGTTTGGTTCTGGGCTACTGTAGGGCCCTGCTTATACAGCAGGTTTGGTTCTGGGCTACTGTAGGGCCCTGCTTATACAGCAGGTTTGGTTCTGGGCTACTGTAGGGCCCTGCTTATACAGCAGGTTTGGTTCTGGGCTACTGTAGGGCCCTGCTTATACAGCAGGTTTGGTTCTGGGCTACTGTAGGGCCCTGCTTATACAGCAGGTTTGGTTCTGGGCTACTGTAGGGCCCTGCTTATACAGCAGGTTTGGTTCTGGGCTACTGTAGGGCCCTGCTTATACAGCAGGTTTGGTTCTGGGCTACTGTAGGGCCCTGCTTATACAGCAGGTTTGGTTCTGGGCTACTGTAGGGCCCTGCTTATACAGCAGGTTTGGTTCTGGGCTACTGTAGGGCCCCCACTCATACAGTGGGTTAGATTCCGGGATACCACTGTAAAACGAAAACCGCTGTAAAGTGAAACATAGCCTTTTTTTTCACGTTCAGATGCATATAAAAGTCTGATAATATATTTACTCTATCATATATTAAATGAGCAATATAGCTAGGCCTAAAAAATGCATATATAGTACACACATTACTCACTTTCAAATATTTTTGTACAGTGGACCCCCGGTTAACGATATTTTTTCACTCCATAAGTATGTTCAGGTACCAGTACTGACCGAATTTATTCCCATAAGGAATATTGTGAAGTAGATTAGTCCATTTCAGACCCCCAAACATACACGTACAAACGCACTTACATAAATACACTTACATAATTGGTCGCATTCGGAGGTAATCGTTATGCGGGGGTCCACTGTACTTAGCTAATATGAGTGGTGAATATATTTATTGTAGTGAGTCTGAATGAATGAAGAATGGGTATACAGTAATTGAAAACTGCTGCATTAGCAAAACTCCGTGGAGCAAAGTGCTGTAAAATGGGGCCCGCCTGTATTTAAAAACATTCATAACCAAAGAGTTCAAAATGGAGTAATAAGTAGCCTAGAAAAGACTTGATGACCATCTCTGGCAAGTGCCTGATCAACTAGGTTGTGATGGCTAGGTAGTGGTGTGGGCAGCAGCAACCTTCTTGACCAGGTGGTCAGTAATAAAGTCTGGTGTCAGACTGGGCTCTATAACAGAACCCTTGAACCTACTCAGACACATTGAGGAGAAATGTTGCAAAATTTATGCTTAAAATAGGAATTTGAAAAAAATGTCAGATGTTTACATTGATTAGTAGAATAATCGGAAGTTATGGTTTTGCTATAACTGGTAGATATAATTTGTTATAACTGATAGGTATAGTTTGTTATAACTGATAGATATAGTTTGTTATAACTGATAGGTATAGTTTGTTATAACTGATAGGTATAGTTTGTTATAACTGATAGATATAGTTCATCATAATTGATGGATAGATATATGTAGTTTGTTATAACTAATAGATATTGTTTGTTATAGCTGATAGACATACAGTGGTATCTCGGGATACGAACAACTCAAAACTCAAACAATTATGTAAGTGTATTTATGTAAGTGCTTTTGTAAGTGTATTTTTGGGGGTCTGAAACAGATTAATCTAATTTACATTATTCCTTATGGGAACAAATTCATCCAGTATCGGTAATCTAACAGCCTTCTGGAACGAATTAACTTCATATCTCAAGGTACCAATATAGTTCATTATAACTGGTATACGTATATAGTTTGTTAAAACCAGTTGATTTAGCAGTTTGTTATAAACTTCTAATGTCTGCCAGTATTTTGCCGGTATATCAAGTGCTTGTTTAAAAAATAATTAACCACGTGTATAGAGAAGTGATGAAAAATAACACATGTAGCAAGTAGAGGCCTTTTATTATTAGTGTGTCATCCATAAAAGACTTAATAAAATCTGTCATAAGTGAAATGCAATAATTAAAGGTCTCCTTTAGCTATGCGTGTGCCTTTTTTCCATCACTTGTGGGTTCAGTCACACTACAGTTATGTACAGTAAAGGCTCTCTATAAAATTGTCCCTTCAGGGGGGGAATGTCCTAAGAAAGTTATTTATTAGGGTACAGCTTCAAGGAAGGCAAGATGTCTCAAGGTTCTATGTGAGAATGATCCTTCAGGAAAGGGAATGCTTGTAGATTAGTGATAGGGTATTTATCTCGCAACTGGATGGACCTGTGTTCGATTCCCAGGCTGGGTAAAATGTATGCGCAGGTAGGTAGGCAGAAAAAAACAATAATTTACAGACACTTTAAAGTGACACTCTTAGGAGAAAAAACATTAACTTACAGACACTTTAAAGTGACACTCTTAGGAGAAAAAACATTAACTTACAGACACTTTAAAGTGGTCTCTTTCGTAACACATTAGATTAATATATGGAAAAGAATCTACATGAAAAAATAGTGAATTTCCAAAGTAAATAAGAAGTTGAATGTCACAAGTTGAATTGTCATAAGTTGAATGTCACGTCTTCCCACAGGAACTCCATCAGTGGGTCACATTCCACCCTGAGCCTCATGGCTCCGACTAGTTCCTCTCCTCCGCCCTCTTCCTCGTCCACTTCTAATGGAACCGTCAACTCACCACCAAGGTATAGTGTAGAACCCAGTGCATCATGCATGAATTCATTCAGGAATTTCAGTTCAATATAATGTAATGACTGTTTATTGGTGTCATGGTTGAAATACGCAGTTCTTGTATTAACAAGCTCCCATTTCATTTACAGTGGACCCTCGAATTTAGTAGTGCCTTTTCTGTATGCAAAACTATTTTTATTATCTATAAAATGTATGTTTTGTTAATATTTCCCATAGGAAATAATGTAAATCCAATTAAACCATTCCAGACACCCAAAAATATTAACAAACAATACATTTTATAGATACTAAAAATAGTTTTGAATACAGAAAAGGCACGACTAAATTTGAGGGTCCACAGTATATGAAACAGAAGCTTGTTAGAAATTTTGCATTCTGGCAGGATTGCTGGTTTTTCTTTATAGTATATTATAAACATGGTAGGCAGCAAGTAAATCTTGGTAACCTTAACTTACGCTCATCATACAGTTACCTTTACTTTCCTACTGATATGTGTATTTTAATTTGTCTTAGTCCTGTAATATATCCGATACATTTTATAATTCTTGACCTGAGACCTGGCAGCATAAATAGATATCCTCTATATTCCTTTAAAATTATCCAATAATGATACTGCAATAATTAATTTTTTGCATATTAGTAAACACTTGAAATGCTATATTGTAAAATTTAACCGGCAAGCGACATGTGTATTTTCAATATACAGTGGACCCCCGGTTAACGAACTTTTTTCATTCCAGTAGTATGTTCAGGTGCCAGTACTGACCGAATTTTTTCCCATAAGGAATATTGTGAAGTAGATTAGTCCATTTCAGACCCCCAAACATACATGTACAAAAGCACTTACATAAATACACTTACATAATTGGTCGCATTTGGAGGGGATCGTTAAGCGGGGGTCCACTGTATTGTGTTGCTCAATATTGTTATGCTTTATTTTCAACAAAATAGTTGAGCAATAATATGTGTAAGTGCATGTTGAGATTTTCGTGCAGCTTGGTGTCAATGACTGTTGCAACATTTGTGTTCTTGAGCAAGTATATCCCACATGTACACTGCATATAACATGGAGGACAAACTATGTGTATCAGACTAAGTCACAGACTTCTCTTAATCTGCTGAAGAGGGTCTCTATCCACAGATGAAATATTATATATTACTGGTATAAAAATAAGATATAATGTGATGCTTTATGGACTACGTTTTGCCAACACAATGGCTTTGTGCTGCATTTACATGTATATCTATTTTTTCATCCTGTTGGTATTTTATTCCATTTACCTCCACACAAAAGAGAAATTGAAATATGCAAATACTTTCTTCTCCATATTTGACTTGCCATCCATGTGGGATTCATCTGTCTATTCGTCAGCATTCTTTAAGTATGCTTGTATGAGTGAGATAGACAGTGCATAAGTTATGAGTGCATGTGCAGCATGGTAAATAGAAAAGTTAAATCAGTTTGGTTGCCAAATCCATTTTTTTTTCCTCTGAGCCCGGAATTTTCTGGCACATAATTGTTGCAAGTGTATGGTGTAGGAGGTAGGTTACTGAAAGCAGTGAAGAGTTTTTACGAGGATAGTGAGGCTCAAGTTAGAGTATGTAGGAAAGAGGGAAATTTTTTCCCAGTAAAAGTAGGCCTTAGACAAGGATGTGTGATGTCACCGTGGTTGTTTAATATATTTATAGATGGGGTTGTAAGAGAAGTAAATGCGAGGGTCTTGGCAAGAGGCGTGGAGTTAAAAGATAAAGAATCACACACAAAGTGGGAGTTGTCACAGCTGTTCTTTGCTGATGACACTGTGCTCTTGGGAGATTCTGAAGAGAAGTTGCAGAGATTGGTGGATGAATTTGGTAGGGTGTGCAAAAGAAGGAAATTAAAGGTGAATACAGGAAAGAGTAAGGTTATGAGGATAACAAAAAGATTAGGTGATGAAAGATTGAATATCAGATTGGAGGGAGAGAGTATGGAGGAGGTGAACGTATTCAGATATTTGGGAGTGGACGTGTCAGCGGATGGGTCTATGAAAGATGAGGTGAATCATAGAATTGATGAGGGAAAAAGAGTGAGTGGTGCACTTAGGAGTCTGTGGAGACAAAGAACTTTGTCCTTGGAGGCAAAGAGGGGAATGTATGAGAGTATAGTTTTACCAACGCTCTTATATGGGTGTGAAGCGTGGGTGATGAATGTTGCAGCGAGGAGAAGGCTGGAGGCAGTGGAGATGTCATGTCTGAGGGCAATGTGTGGTGTGAATATAATGCAGAGAATTCGTAGTTTGGAAGTTAGGAGGAGGTGCGGAATTACCAAAACTGTTGTCCAGAGGGCTGAGGAAGGGTTGTTGAGGTGGTTCGGACATGTAGAGAGAATGGAGCGAAACAGAATGACTTCAAGAGTGTATCAGTCTGTAGTGGAAGGAAGGCGGGGTAGGGGTCGGCCTAGGAAGGGTTGGAGGGAGGGGGTAAAGGAGGTTTTGTGTGCGAGGGGCTTGGACTTCCAGCAGGCATGCGTGAGCGTGTTTGATAGGAGTGAATGGAGACAAATGGTTTTTAATACTTGACGTGCTGTTGGAGTGTGAGCAAAGTAACATTTATGAAGGGATTCAGGGAAACCGGCAGGCCGGACTTGAGTCCTGGAGATGGGAAGTACAGTGCCTGCACTCTGAAGGAGGGGTGTTAATGTTGCAGTTTAAAAACTGTAGTGTAAAGCACCCTTCTGGCAAGACAGTGATGGAGTGAATGATGGTGAAAGTTTTTCTTTTTCGGGCCACCCTGCCTTGGTGGGAATCGGCCGGTGTGATAATATATAATATATAATATATAATTGTTTTCAACAGAATCTGAGTTTTTAAGGGCCAGGTGTCCAGTTGGAAAAATCGGATGAAAATTTATTGAAAAATTTGAATGCCTGTGAAAATTGGCCATTAAAATTCTTCTATAACTGAGCAACATTTCAGTGTGATGGTTTAAATAAACAATGTTTTTGCTAAAGAAACATGTTAACAATAAATCTGATTAAAATACAGTGGACCCCCGACTTACGATATTAATTCATTCCAGAAGTCTGTTCGGGTGCCGTTACTGAACGAATTTGCTCCCATAAGAAATACTGTAAATTAGATTAGTCAGTTTCAGACCCCCAAAAATACACTTACAAAAGCACTTACAAAAATACACTTACATAATTGTTCGAGTTGGGACCTGATTGTAAGTCGGGGGTCCACTGTACTCAATATTCACCCTGCTTTGGTAGGAGACGGCCGATGTGTTAATAAATAATAATAATAATAATAACAATAATAATAATAATAATAATAATAATAATAATTCATGTTATCTAGAGTATATTGTATGCTTAGGGGCCATGATGAACAAAACAGCACAAGATTAAATCAAGCACAAGGTAAAATTATGCTATCAAGAGACGCAGTAAACACGATGTATGAGGATGCTGCCGGCATAATACCCCATACTGTTTTGCACTAAACTTTATTTTTTATAAGTAGAGAGAGTACACTCTAAAATAATAATAAAAAGTACAGTATAGTAGTACATAAACCAGTAACAGAGTTGTTTATTATCTTTGTTGGGTATCACGTACTGTACATAATTGTATGTACTATACTTTTAAATGGCTGGCAGCACATAGTACCATCATTGTGTATATGGTCCGTCATTGACCAAAATGTTATGCAACGCATGATTGTATATGTCTAGTATTCATGGATGATTGGTGACCACCTTGCCAACTAGCCAGGATTTCGTAAATTCCTCAAGAATGAAAGTGGAAGCTGCTGCATTATCAATCTTAACACCTCAGAGCTTCAGTATCAGCTAAGAACAGCTGTACACCATACAATTCCAGGTTCATCTGTCTTCCCAACAAATTATATGTGCAATATTTAGGAATTTTTATTGAGGAAATGTTTTGTCAGCCAGTAGCTTCTTCAGTCCAAAGTGGAGAAGAACGGTAATCAGTCCCTCAGCCTGGAGTCAGTGTGTTCAGTCCATCAATCTTGAGATTGATGGACTGTACACTTCAGCTCCAGACTGACGGACTGATTACTTCAAACTCCATCTCAATTTCCATCGGTCTTCTCTGTATTGGACTGAAGAAGCCACTGGCTGGCGAAACGCCTCCTCAGTAAGATTCCCAAATGTTGATAAATTAGACACATGTGCAACTCTTGGGTATCTATTCAAGATTGATGGACTGACCATATCGACTCAAGGCTGAGGGACTGATTGCCTCATTCTCCTCCTGTTCTTCAAGATTCTCCTTTGTATGGACTGATCAAGTCACTGTGTGGCAAAACGTTTCCTCAATAAAGATACCCAAGAGTTGCACATGTGTCTAATTTATCAACGTGTCGGTTCTCTGAACCATTCATCGACAATTCCCAAATGTTGCAAAAGTGTTTCATTCTTCAACTTATCAGTTTTGTAAATCACTTACATCAGATCGTGTGTGTTACGCCTCATAAACTGTCAGACTGTTCATGTGTAAGCTGATTCCAACTATGTTTTGAATTAGGTGTAAATGTGTTGAGTGTTCTGTGAGCTTGAGAGTGACAATCATTTCAGTATGAAAAAAAAAATTTGTCTGTTCAGTTTGTATTTATTTATTCACTCGCAGTATATACTTATTTTTATGCTTAAATTAGACTATACATAATTTCTTAGCTTTTTCATTTAACTGACCATGGATGCTTAATGTGCAAGCTATTTTAACCCTTAAACGGTCCAAACAAATCGACGTTCAAATTCGTAGCTACAAAAGTAGATCTACTTTTTTTTATTTATTTTCAAATACGTATAACAAAAAAAAAATGTAGATAAAAGTTATTTTTACACGTTTTCACATGTAAAACAAAAAAAAAGATCTACATTTTTTTACATACTTTCAGATGTTGAAAAAACGTATATAGTGGACCCCCGGTTAACGATATTTTTTCACTCCAGAAGTATGTTCAGGTGCCAGTACTGACCGAATTTGTTCCCATAAGGAATATTGTGAAGTAGATTAGTCCATTTCAGACCCCCAAACATACACGTACAAATGCACTTACATAAATACACTTACATAATTGGTCGCATTCGGAGGTGATCGTTATGCGGGGGTCCACTCTATATACGTTTGGACCATTTAAGGGTTAATATACGTATAAGCAAGACAGCCTGGAGGCAGTTAAATATCTTGTGGGAGTTGCTGAATTTTAATATTTGTGATGCTTAGAAAACTAACACAATGTGTTTTTGTTTCAGGCGTGTGAGAACGTTGTATGCATGTGTAGGAGAGAATGAGTCAGAGCTTTCTTTTGAACCAAACCAAATATTAAGTAATGGTAAGTCATCCCCATTTTCATATATACATGGACAATAAAGCATGGAATGTGTGGGGGTTGAACCCATGGTGAGTGAGTCTTAAAACTCCAGGCCATTGTGTAAGCCACTGGGCCAGCCGGCTACAATAAGATTCATCCAACTAGGTATATTTCTACAGTGTATAGAAATACAGGAGGACCCTGGGTATACAGCACTTCTTTTTAATGTTCGACGTTTTTGTTGGCTTTCAGTTGAGCCATTGTTCCACCCACCGGTGACAATCACTGGCTCATGGAACATAATGAACAATGGCTCACTTTGAAGCCAGTGAAAGCATGGAACACCGAAAAGAAGGTGCTATATGTGCAGGGCCCTCCTGATTGGATGAATTGTATTATAGCCAGCTGGCTGAGTGGCTTATGACCTGGCCTGTAGTTTTACAACTCACTCACCAAGGGTTCAACCCCCCTTCCCACACACACACATTCCGTGGTTTGTTTGCTATCGTGTTTTACGATTTCGTGAGACATGGACATTAATTTTTTTGTCCTATTTTTGAATCATGCATTTTGGTAATAAATTGATGTATTTTTTCATATCTCGGAACAGATTGGTAAAAATTTTATAAATTGCAGTTCGACCGTCTCGAGAACCCGGCTGGCTGGAAGGAACTCTCAACGGACGAACTGGTCTGATACCTGAAAACTATGTGGAAGCAATAGATGATAAACCTCCACCTCCTCGGCTAATATCCCAGAGAAACACAGATGTGTAACCTAGGAAAAATAGTAATTTAATGCTTTCAAAGTAGATATTTCCTCTGATCCTCATGTCAGGTAATATGGTGTCCTGCGATATCCACCGCTTGAAGAATATGCTTACCATTGATCAGTGATACATGTGTATGTATGTATGGGGTACCTCTTCAAACAACCTACATGAGAGGTGTTGCTTTATGTATGCTAATACAGTGATGGAATATTGCCTTCAGGTTTGATATGATGATCTATTTAAGCCTTAAGTACTGCCAGGACTTCCTGTGCTATTAAAGAAATCTTGAACCATATCAAACTCTCAAAATAATGGATATTTTGCGAGTGATATCTGTTTAGAAAGGAAGAACCAAGGTTGCGTTCTTCTCATTAATCAAAACGAACTTTATCTAACAAGTGCCACAAATATTTTCTCGGTAGTAATTCCTGTTAATGTGTGGGATTTTTACTTGGAATTGCATGACGTGTGTAAGAGGATTAAAGTGTCACAATAAAGTGTATATAAGAAAAATATAAAAAATTGTTGAAGTTAATGTCAACTTGTTACTCTTGATGCAAGTGAGAATAATTGTGATGGTAATTACAGTGAATGAGAACGAGAAGTATTCTTCAAAGACTTACAGTCGTCCGGACATTATTAAAAGAAATACATTATAGTCCTTGCTTATGTGAGTCATGCTTATATGATTTTTTTATTTTTTTTTAAATGTATATATATATATTAATGTAAATCATTGATTAGTTCATTATTTTATATTTAAATGTTATTAAAACTTTAGAAAAGAGTGAAATTATTTGCCAGTTAGGTTTTAGTTTGATGTTACATGGTATGTACTACAGTATTTATTAGTTAGTACAATGCAGTATATGAAAGATGTAGCCTTAATTGTAGTCGAAGGATAACTCTGGCAAACTGGTTCTCTTTATTTGATTAGTTGAAATTTATAGACAAAAGTTTAGACAGTTTTTGAGATGATATAGAAAGTATGCTATAGCAAGTGAATACTGAGGACATAACCTAACATACGTGTGTAACAGTGATGACCTAGTCTGAACCAAAATAACTCGGAGAATGTATATTTAGTCTTCATATAACAGCCATTTGTACATTTAATTAATTTATAAATATTGTTTTATTACCACTTTATGATACATAATTGTAATATTTCATTCTCTATTATATTTTACAGCATTATGCAATTTCTAATTTTGGTGTAAGTAGCCAAATGACTTTTTAATATATAAGCCCGGTTTCTTGATTATTGTATTGAATTGTTACATAAAACCGGTGCTTTTTTAGAAAAGACAGACGTATAGGATGGTATAGTATTTGTGTCCCATATTGTCACTTTCTTAGTTTTTCTTTTATAGTATCAGTCATATATGATTCTTTAACCCGTAAACGGTCCAAACGTATATACGTTTTTTCAACATTTGAAAGTATGTAAAAAGAGTAGATCTTTTTGTTTTTTTACATTTGAAAATGTGTAAAAAAAGCTTTGATCTACTTTTTTTTTTGTTATATTTGAAAATATGTAAAAAAAACGTAGATCTACTTTTGTAGCTACGAATTTGAACGTCGATCTGCTCGGACCGTTTACGGGTTAAATACAGTGAAACCTTGGTTTTCGTGCTCCGCAGCGAGCCTGTTAAAACCACAGTTATTTTCCATAAAATGTATTTTTTATTAATATTTTTGGGTGTCTGGAATGGATTAATTGGATTTACATTATTTCTTATGAGAAATATAAAAAAAATAGATATTATAGAGAATAACTGTGGTTTACGTGCAAGCTTGGGAGTATGAAAACCAGAGTTCCATTGTATGTGGATAAACAGAAGGGTGAATGAGGGACTCAAACCGCAATCTGTAAACTGAGTCAATTTGCAGACCTCGGTTCAAGCCCTCATCCACTCTTCTCTTTACTCATTGATAGTTGTTTATTACAACTTAATTTTTGAATCCTTTAAACGTATATTTAATGTGCAACAAAATCACAAGAAACATGATATCTTAATGTGTGATATAACCACGGTGAAAAGGAAATTTATTCAGAGCATTTTTCATTATCTCTGAGGCACATTCTTAGTGCATGTGAGTGAGAGATAGACAGAGTGCTTGCAAGTTATTCCCTTTTATTGTGCTTAAATTGCATATATTTAACATGAATGGAATTTATATATTTTAGGTATTCAGTGTAAAGATAGGTTTTTGTATGCAACTAGTCAAGTATTATTCATTGTGATGAAAAAGCATATATCACAGTGGTATAAGTAGTCCATTAATTCAAGTGCTGTCTTGGATTAAAACGATAATGTCAGCAGAGATATTCTGTCATAAGAACTGGATTAAGATTTTTGTAGGCCCCTGGGCTATAGGTACTGTGAAGCCCCTGGGCTACAGGTACTGTGAGGCCTTCGAGCTGCAGATACTGTGAAGCCCCTGGGCTATAGGTACTGTGAGACCCCTGGGCTACAGGTACTGTGAGGCCCCTGGGCTACAGGTACTGTGAGGCCTTTGAGCTGCAGGTACAATGAGGCCCCTGGGCTACAGGTACTGTGAGGCCCCTGAGCTACAGGTACTGTGAGACCCCTGAGCTGCAGGTACAATGAGGCCCCTGGGCTACAGGTACTGTGAGTCCCCTGAGCTATAGGTACTGTGAAGCCCCTGGGCTACAGGTACTGTGAGACCCCTGAGCTACAGGTACTGTGAGGCCCCTGGGCTACAGGTACTGTGAGACCCCTGAGCTACAGGTACTGTGAGAGCCCTGAGCTACAGGTACTGTGAGGCCCCTGGGCTACAGGTACTGTGAGACCCCTGAGCTACAGGTACTGTGAGGCCCCTGGGCTACAGGTACTGTGAGACCCCTGGGCTATAGGTACTGTGAGGCCCCTGAGCTACAGGTACTGTGAGGCCCCTGGGTTACAGGTACTGTGAGGGTCCCTGGGCTACAGGTACTGTGAGGGTCCCTGGGCTACAGGTACTGTGAGGCCCCTGAGCTTCGGGTATTATGAGGCCCCTGAGCTACAGGTACTGTGAGACCCCTGAGCTACAGGTACTATGAGGCCCCTGAGCTACAGGTACTGTGAGGCTCCTGGGCTACAGGTACTGTGAGGCCCCTGGGCTACAGGTACTGTGAGGCCCCTGGGCTACAGGTACTGTGAGGCCCCTGGGCTACAGGTACTGTGAGGCCCCTGGGCTACAGGTACTGTGAGGCCCCTGGGCTACAGGTACTGTGAGGACCCTGAGCTACAGGTACTGTGAGGCCCTTGAGCTACAGGTACTGTGAGGCCCCTGGGCTACAGGTACTGTGAGGCCCCTGAGCTACAGGCACTGTGAGGCCCCTGAGCTATAGGTACTGTGAGGCTTCTGGGCTACAGGTACTATGAGGCTTCTGGGCTACAGGTACTGTGAGGCTCCTGGGCTACAGGTACTGTGAGGCCCCCTGAGCTATAGGTACTGTGAGGCCCCTGGGCTACAGGTACTGTGAGGCCCCTGGGCTACAAGTACTGTGAGGCTTCTGGGCTACAGGTACTGTAAGGCCCCTGGGCTACAAGTGCTGTGAGGCTTCTGGGCTACAGGTACTGTAAGGCCCCTGGGCTACAAGTGCTGTGAGGCTTCTGGGCTACAGGTACTGTAAGGCCCCTGGGCTACAAGTGCTGTGAGGCCCCTGGGCTACAGGTACTGTGAGGCTCCTCGGCTACAAGTACTGTGAGGCTTCTGGGCTACAGGTACTGTAAGGCCCATGTGCTACAAGTGCTGTGAGGCTTCTGGGCTACAGGTACTGTAAGGCCCCTGGGCTACAAGTGCTGTGAGGCTTCTGGGCTACAGGTACTGTGAGGCCCCTGGGGTACAGGTACTGTGAGGCCCCTGGGCTACATGTACTGTGAGGCCCATGGGCTACAAGTGCTGTGAGGCTTCTGGGCTACAGGTACTGTGAGGGCCCTGGGCTACAGGTACTGTGAGTCTTCTGGGCTACAGGTACTGTGAGGCCCCTGGGCTACAGGTACTGTGAGGCCCCTGGGCTACAGGTACTGTGAGGCCCCTGGGCTACAGGTATTGTGAGGCCCCTGGGCTACAAGTGCTGTGAGGCTTCTGGGCTACAAGTGCTGTGAGGCTTCTGGGCTATAGGTACTGTGAGACTTCTGGGCTACAGGTACTGTGAGGCCCCTGGGCTACAGGTACTGTGAGGCTTCTGGGCTACAGGTACTGTGAGGCCCCTGGGCTACAGGTACTGTGAGGCCCCTGGGCTACAGGTACTGGGAGGCCCCAGGGCTACAGGTACTGTGAGGCCCCTGGGCTACAGGTACTGTG
This sequence comes from Cherax quadricarinatus, assembly GCF_038502225.1. NCBI lineage: Eukaryota > Metazoa > Arthropoda > Malacostraca > Decapoda > Parastacidae > Cherax > Cherax quadricarinatus. The sequence continues at coordinate 2,394,465 of NC_091366.1, forward strand.
AGGCTTCTGGGCTACAGGTACTGTGAGGCCCCTGGGCTACAGGTACTGTGAGGCCCCTGGGCTACAGGTACTGTGAGGCTTCTGGGCTACAGGTACTGTGAGGCTTCTGGGCTACAGGTACTGTGAGGCCCCTGGGCTACAGGTACTGTGAGGCTTCTGGGCTACAGGTACTGTGAGGCTTCTGGGCTACAGGTACTGTGAGGCCCCTGGGCTACAGGTACTGTGAGGCTTCTGGGCTACAGGTACTGTGAGGCCCCTGGGCTACAGGTACTGTGAGGCCCCTGGGCTACAGGTACTGTGAGGCTCCTGGGCTACAGGTACTGTGAGGCCCCTGGGCTACAGGTACTGTGAGGCTTCTGGGCTACAGGTACTGTGAGGCCCCCAGTGATATTTTCAAAAGGAAAAAGTTTAAGAAAAACTAAATTTATTTTGACAAGGCTGCCCACAACTAAAATTCAATCATTTGCTTTGTGTAATTTCTTGGTTAACAAATTTCTACAAAACATCAGTAAATTGCAAGTTATTGAGAACATCTGTGGAGGTCCTCCAGCTGGTGGAGGCCCCTGGGCTGCAACCCCTGGAGGTCCTCCAGCTGGTGGAGGCCCCTGGGCTGCAACCCCTGGAGGCCCTCCAGCTGGTGGAGGCCCCTGGGCTGCAACCCCTGGAGGTCCTCCAGCTGGTGGAGGCCCCTGGGCTGCAACCCCTGGAGGTCCTCCAGCTGGTGGAGGCCCCTGGGCTGCAACCCCTGGAGGTCCTCCAGCTGGTGGAGGCCCCTGGGCTGCAACCCCTGAAGGTCCTCCAGCTGGTGGAGGCCCCTGGGCTGCAGCCTCTGAAGCCCATGCCTTAATCTGGCCCTGCCTCTCATCAGTACTACTTGCATTATAAAATGAAGCCCATGTGATGAGATATTACCATAGCATGTACACTAGTAGTTTCCTTGTTGACATCATCCAAATTCAAGGAAGGAACTTTGGTAATAGATCTTTATATATATTTTGTATTCTTTTTCATCGTAGAGTTCAATATTGAAACTGATTCTAAACATTGTTTTTACCTTTTTCAAGAATGTTGGAGATATAAGAATAAGAAGTCACAATATCATGGCTGGATTAATTCACAATTAACAAGTTGAGTATGAAACAGACAGTGTTTCGGTGTGTCTAGTAATAGCATGTTAGCAAGGGCAGATCCAAGGAACTGGGGTAGGTGAGGTTATTCTCTCTCCCTGGGCCACTCTGAAAAGGTTTTCTTAGCATTGATTGTTATTACTCGTTAACTTGTTAATACAACTAAAGAATTAACATTTCTTGTTATCTAAAAACTTATCAGTTCATAAAAAAAAATCACTCCTCTTCCCAGTGGAAGCACCAATTTTGAGGGACTGAAATCCCCCAAAATTCCCATAGCCCCAAATCAAAATAGTAATAATACTAACAGCGCTGGCTGCAACAAGACTATTTGTCAGTGGGACACAGAAGACTACATACATTATGATTGCATAATAATAATAATCTTCATTTCTGCAAATACATCATATGACTTATACAGACCATAGCTGACATCAAATTCATACTATATGGAAAGCCCCTGGTTATGCAGAGCATTTCAGGCAAATTAGGTTATGTTCCCAGGATGTGGCCCACACCAGTCAACTAACAGCAACAGCATATGTATTAAGAAAACTCGCCCCCAATGTTTCTACCCATACCAGGGTGTTTGTGTATTGTTCCAGTCATGGTATTGTGCTTTAGTGTTCATTGTCTATTTTTCATCTGTAATTTGGGAGTTAGTCATTAATTTGAGATACGGTATTTAGTTTTATCAGAGGATGTTCTGGTAAGTAATCCACAGTAATAACTTTAACAATCTTGCCCTGCTGTTACGCATCAAGGAACCTTTGTGATGATAACAATCTTGCCCTGCTGTTAGGCATCAAGAAACCTTTGTAATGATAACTTGCTAGGTAACACTAGCTGAGTGAAAATTGGAAGTGTAGACTTTCAGTTCTTTATTTTAATTAAAGAAGTTAGATATGTCAGATTTGTCCCATGGTTAAATATAACATTCCATTTACAGTAAGCTCTTAATTTTAATGCTTGCAAGCAAGTGATGCTAATATGACTATACTTTCTTTGAGCTAAGTTAGTAATTTCTGTAGTAGAATTGATGGATTAGAAAAATTAACTCTTCAGTCATATAACACCTAAAGTTAAGTTTTGACATTTTTGTTTTTCTCATAAAAAACCTACACAAAAGTACAAAGATTTTTCAGTTTAATTATTAGTAATGATTTCACCTGTACCTGAAAATATTGAGATCAGAAATACTTAATTAATAAGGAAAAATTATGAGTTTACTGTATGGCATTTAATTTCAGTGATTATAAACCAAGGTATGGATGGGGATTGAACTCATGGCTAGTGAGTCATAAAACTCCAGACCGGCACATTAGCCACTGGGCCAACTAGCTACAATAAGATTCATCCAAATAGGTATATTTATACACCATAGGAAGGTTAGCATAGGCACCACTTGCATTTGTGGTCACAGTGGTGCCTATGTTAACCTTCCTATGGTGTATATACCTAGTTGGATGAATCCTATTGTAGCCAGGTGGCCCAATGGCTAACACGTTGGTCCGGAGTTTTACGACTCACTCGCTGCAAGTTCAATCCCTGCCTTTTGTGTGGTTTGTTTGCAATTGTGTCATCACAATTTTGTTACTCAGTTCGGTGATGATATAAATTAGCCAGTTGAGCACATTGTTAAATTTATGCTTGATGCAGCACACAAAGAAACAGAAAGAACAGCAGTTAACTTTTTATAGCCATTAATTGGATATTGACTAGTCATTTCTATTATTAAGGTTAGAAAAACTAACTGAATAATAAAGATACTTTGTAATATTATCCTTAGTAGATGAACTTTGTGTTAATTGCTAAGCCAGAAGAAACTTTAAGTGTTTCCTTCATGATGTATATGGCATTATTTGTGTTACACTCCAACACAGTGAGCACTAAAATTCTTCAATGACTCTGTAACCATGTAGAAGCCTTCCCCAGGAGCCAGAGGAGGTTCTCTGAGGATGTCTTCATTAATGACAAACCTGCAGTAACGTCCCACCAGGGATAAGGAATTGGCAGTGAGTTTAAAGATTATATCTGAATAAATTTTTGTTAAACTCTAATATAGAAATGTCTTACCACAAGTTATGGGCTATATCACATTTTAGCTTTCCGAATTTCTATAATTTGGATTTTTAATGGGTGAAATCTTAGTAAAGTTTGTGACTAATATCATGACCCAGGATTTTTAGTTTTATAGTTATATTATGCCTTTACGTACCCCCTTACCCATCTTGTGGGTGATAGTCAAAAGATTACAGTGGTACATAATGGGTCCATTACCCTGATCCAGGGAGTCATGGTATATAATGGGTCCATTATCTTGACCCGGGAAGTCAAATCATTCTTTACCTATGTAGCACATTCCATCTCAGTCATTCTGACATGCAGGTAACTTTCTTGTTCCCTGAAATCATGTTTGTGTAGCTTGTTTCTCCATATATACAGGATGGCCCCACATATACAACATCTTTTTTTGGTGTTCCACATTTTCAGTGGCTTTCAGTTGAGCCATTGTTCCACTCGCCAGCAAAGATGGCTTTCATTTGAGCCAACAATGATTGCCAACAAGTGGAATGTAATGAACAGTGGCTTACTTTGAAACCAACGAAAACATGGAACACTGAAAAGAAGGTGCTATACATGAAGAGCCCTCCTCTGTATTTTATATTTCCTGTTTTCCTTTTTCGAAACACAGAAGTGCATTTTCTTATTCACTAGTTTCTTATGTTTTCATTGGCTTAGCTTAATTGAAGTGTAACAACCCAAGAGGAACCAGTTAAGGATAGGTTAGCAGAGGCTACTTGCATTACCTTCCAGGATAAATTGAACTGAAATAACGCAAGAGGAATCAATTATGGATAGGAGCTTTGGAGGGAATACTCAAGCAACTTTCCAAAAGTAGATTTGCTCAACAAATTTAATGCACATTGTAGATATTTCTCAGCAAAATTAAAGAAAATAATTGAAATGCACATTCCATAAAGATGTTCCTGCAATGTCTGCCAATCAAAATATTCCTGTACATTTCTTATATACAAAATGAATATATTTTGACTAAGTTTAAAGAAAACTGATTTGTAAATAGTATAGTTTATTTTCTTCTGTTGTCCAAGGGTGCATTATGTTAATGCAAATGAATCCTTTCCTAATATGATTTTTTTATATAATGGTTTTACTTGGCTGTAACTTAATATGGTAAACTATGCAGACACCTGAAAGACTCAATTTTTTTTTTTTTTTTTTTTTTTTTTTACATTGGACACTGTTCTCTGTACTAGAAAAAAAAATTTTCATTTGAACTGTATCATTTTTAATTAATCTGTCAGACTTAAATTTCTGTTACTGATCATTCTCTGTAGCAAATCTTCTAGGTGTGTATCTTTATAATACAGTATATGCCAGGCCAGCATTTTCCAGTGAGGTGACAGACATGTTTCTTGGTGAGGAGATGATAACTGCTTCACATCCTTAATATGAACACCAACCAACCCTGAGCCATACCAAAGCCAATCATTTTCTGCTAACTCTCCTTCTCGAGATGTGATGTGTCTCCTCTTGTCGGAAAGCACAAGTACGTATGACCCCCGCACATTGGTGGGATTGATACATATGCTAACAAAAAATTAATAGCTCTGTTCATAAATCTTAAAGTACAGGTGCTCTTTGACTTACGATGGAGTTATGTTCGAATAAGCCCATCATAAATCGAACACAAATTTGATATGCTAAATAAATAAATACATAAATAACTACTGTGGCTGAATAAGTAAATAAACAGATAATTTCTATAACTAACTGAACACCAGTATTGAAAAGTAAATAAATGAATACAAGTTACGGACTTGCCGCTGTATAGTCCTTGTGGCTTAGCGCTTCTTTTTGATTATAATAATAATAATACGGACTTGCCGCCTTCATGCTGGGTAAGTAGGTTTCATTTCCAAAGTAATTGCTTTTGCTCCATTGTAAAGTCCAAGTATTGCAAGTCGAACCATTGTAAGTCGAGGAACACTTGTATAGGAAAAGCAAAATGAAGTGGTTAATGATATCATAGTTTTTTATCATATACTGTATTTATATCAGCGCTTCTTCACTAAATTTCATGTATGGAGAAGACTCAGGTACTGGTGTATGAGACCTAAATTTAGGATTAAATAAGTCAAAGAGTTTATTGTTTACGTGTAAATAAGAGATTAGGATGAAATAAAATTGATATACACCATGATTTGTATATAGTAGTTTTAATGAATGAGGATGCTTCAAATACATAATGATACTATTTTAAAATAAATGTCAGAAAGTATTCAAAGTTACATTACTATTCCCTGAGGCTGAAAGCGTGATCTCAGGCACAGCCGAAAGATTAGGAAAAGAACATTTTTTTTTTTTTTTTTTTTTAGCACATCGGCTGCTTCCCACCAAGGCAGGGTGACCTGAAAAAGAAGAAATCCTTTCATCATCACTCACTCCATCACTGTCTTGCCATAGGCATGCTGATTCTAAAGTTTGAAAACTGACATATATCCACCTTTCCTTCAGAGTGCCGGCACTATACTTCCCACCTCCAGGACTCAGGTCCGGCTAACTGGTATACAATGTAATTATTTACAATGTGTTTGGTGGCATTGTATCTCTAGTGAAAATTACAACACTGAGGCCTCTAAGGTGCATTCAAATTCAAATACAGTGGACCCCCGCATAACGATTACCTCCGAATGCGACCAATTATGTAAGTGTATTTATGTAAGTGCGTTTGTACGTGTATGTTTGGGGGTCTGAAATGGACTAATCTACTTCAGAATATTCCTTATGGGAATAAATTCGGTCAGTACTGGCACCTGAACATACTTATGGAGTGAAAAAATATCGTTAACCGGGGGTCCACTGTACTTGATTTCTTTTTTTGCAGTATACATGTATATAATGTAGTTTACATGTAGTGAAATATTAGGCACAAAAGAAAGCCACAAGTATGCAGTGCATTTTAAGCAATTGGAATATAGGCTTGATATATGAAGATCTCTCTAAATATACCCCAAAAAATATTCTTTTTCAAAATGGGGGAGATAGTCTGCACGACTCAGCGAGGAGCATCAGGTCGTCTTGATTTCTTAAGTGACACTGATTTACAGCATTAATTGTGACCAGGATACTTTCATCTGGCGTCCTTCCCTCAGCACCTCGAACTTCCCTCAGCACCTCGAACTTCCTTCAGCACCTTGAACTTCCTTCAGCACCTTGAACTTCCTTCAGCACCTTGAACTTCCTTCAGCACCTCGAACTTCCCTCAGCACCACAAACTTCCTTCAGCACCTTTAACTTCCCTCAGCACTGCGAACTTCCCTCAGCACCTTGAACTTCCTTCAGCACTGCGAACTTCCCTCAGCACCACAAACTTCCTTTAGCACCTTTAACTTCCCTCAGCACCTCGAACTTCCCTCAGCACCTCGAACTTCCCTCAGCACCTTTAGCTTCCCTCAGCACTGCGAACTTCCCTCAGCACCTTGAACTTCCTTCAGCACTGCGAACTTCCCTCAGCACCACAAACTTCCTTTAGCACCTTTAACTTCCCTCAGCACCTCGAACTTCCCTCAGCACCTCGAACTTCCCTCAGCACCTTTAGCTTCCCTCAACACCTCAAACTTACCTCAGCACCTGTAACTTAGCTCAGCACCTCTAATTTCCCTCAGCACCTCAGACTTCCCTCAGCACCACTAACTTACCTCAGCGCCTATAACTTCCCTCAGCACCTCGAACTTCCCTCAACACCTCAAACTTACCTCAGCACCTGTAACTTAGCTCAGCACCTCTAATTTCCCTCAGCACCTCAGACTTCCCTCAGCACCTATAACTTACCTCAGCACCTCTAACTTCCCTCAGCACTTCACCCATTTCTCTCACTTCATGCAGTGTTAAGTGATCCTTATTGGTTTAGCACTTGCAAATATAATAATAAAAAGTGAAGTATTTTTTTTAACAGGTTGGCCATTTCCCATCAAGACAGGGTGTCCCAAAAAAGAAAAAAAACCCATAAAACAAAGAAAAAATTCTCATCATCATTCATCACTTTCACCATCACTCATACATAATCACTGTCTTTGCAGAGGCGCTCAGATACAACAGTTTAGATGTCCCTCCAAACTGTCAATAGTCTTAAGAAAAAATTATTTAACCATAGAGGCTGAGAGTCATTAAGAAAATGGACTGGAGCTCATTATAGGAAAAGTGCCAACCCAGGTAAGTATAAAATTCAACAAAACTAGAAATTAATTGGCTAACTTGTTGGTGTTATTTGTCCTTAATGTTAATGACACTAGAAATTAATATATGTTAAAAACTTATGGAGGAAAGAAATTTTGAGAGAAAAAAAAGATAATGGCAAGACAGAATCAAATCAGCTGTTTAAGTTTGTCAAAAGCAAACTACAAGACATTGCAATGTACTTATGGAAGAACTCAGTCGGAATGTCTACCTTTCTGTTGAAAATATCATTTCCAAGCAACCACCAACTGTTATAGACGATCTTAAAAAAAAACATCCAGAGTGAAGCACTCAACCCACTTGAGTCATTGAAGTACACAGCGGTTAAGGTTCGATCCTCTGTCTGCAGATTGTGAGATACAGGACTATCATTCACTACTGTTTATACGTACTTATAACTAATTCACGGTTTCAGTAACTTTTAACAATGTTCTGTAGTTGTTATGCTGTGAGGTTTAGTTTCTTTAATTCTTTTCTTAAGCAATAAAAGTGGGCACCCATTTACATGATAATATAATTGATATTTATCAGCATATTTGATAGTTTGTATATAAGATTTTTATCTGCAGTTTGAGTGGCAAGTGTTACTGAAAATGTGTCTATAATCTCCGATGTTCCAAAACCAGTTGAGATATGATAATTATTATCAACATACAGAGTAAAGAACACAAATGCACAATACCGTGACTGGAACAATACACAAATAACCTGCACGTAGGAGAAAGAAACTTTATGACAACGTTTCAATCCAATTTCGACCATTAATTACTGTATTTCGTGGCTTATAAGACTTGTTTTAGTTTCAATGGCTCATGACTCACGAAATCGTAATGACACGATTGCAAACAAACCATACCACGGGCGGGGATAGAACTCGCGTTCAGAGAGTCTCAAAACTCCAGACTGTCGCGTTGCTGGTCCAGTGGCTAACGCGACGGTCTGGAGTTTTGAGACACTCTGACCGCGGGTTCTATCCCCACCCGTGGTATGGTTTCAATGGCTCATCATCGGATGTAACTGGGAGAGCTACGGCCCACCCTACACCCCAAGATTATAGCTCCCATCACTGATCTTCAGTTTATAGGACGCAGAGTGGTTTTTGAAAGCATTTTATGGAAAAAATGTGTCTAATAAGCCATGAAATACAGTAGTCACACTTAACACATGAAGGTAAGGGAGCCAGTATGTATACTGGCTCCCTTACCTTTGTGTGTTAGTGTGACTAGTTTATGGTTCAAGTCAGACTGAAATGTCATTATGAAGTTTCTCCTGTGTGGGGGATTATTTGTGTAACATACAGGATATAATTACTACCAATTCAGAGTCATGTACTTATATATCTGTTATATCTATGTGACTCTGATGGGCTAGTATTATACCCCTTAAAGAATATCTTATCATTTCACATACACTTTTTAAATTACACCAAAGTGGTTGGGCCACTTACCTTTTATATCCTACCTCTCTCCCCCCTCCCACCCTTTTCCAATATTTCTATCCTTACCCATCCTTCTTCCTTACCCATCTTACCAAAGCTCTGGTCATAAGAAGAAGAAGAACGCTTAAATATTTCTAAGATAGATTTTTTATTAACCAAGGGTTAATACAATTACAATATTTGGCAACTGTGATCTATGTGATCCTATGTTGAATAAGCGGAGAGATATCCAAACTGTCATATCAATGTGCCTCTGGCAAGGCAGTGATATAGTGAACCATGGTGGAAGTGTGTCCTTTTCAGGTCACCCTGCCTAGGTGGCAGACGGCCAGTGTGTTGAAAAAAATTTTGACTTCACATGGGTGATGTTGACATCATTGATGCCAATAAACTCACCAGCTCAAAGTTTAACTCATCCCAGCTCATCTAAACTTGATAAACCTGGATCACTTTAGGGGTTAGTTACCTTGATGCTGCTGAGTATTATAATCATAACTAAACGCTAAACCCGAAAGGGTGAACGGCTCTTGATTCAAGGAAGCAGACCAACCCTCCACATCCTTGGATCAAACCTAACAGCCTAGCATTTCCTAGTGCTCAACGTGACTCGGCTAATTCATTCACAATACATATGAGATATTAAATATTATTAGATGCAAAAAATATCTTTTATACAATTAAGCATGGAGTGACATAAGGGTTTAGCGCTCTTTTGTGGCTATAATAATAATAATAAGTATTTAGGAGCATACAAAATATGAGTATTTAAGGTTACCAAGGAGAAAGTTGTATTATATTGTATTTCTTTCAAGGGAGGCTCCTGGGTGCTAGTGAGGTGCTCTTGATCCAAGGAATTGGACTTATCGTCTCCTTCCTCGCATCAAACCTGATTTCCTCCCATTCCCCAGGCAGTATATGACCCATACAGGTTTACTGCTTTTTCAGATAACAATATTCATAATAATAATATTGATAATAACAAAAATAATAATATTGAGAATAATAACAATAATAATATTGATAAAAATAATAATATTGATAATAATAATAATATTGATAATAACAAAAATAATATTGATAATAATAATATTGATAATAACAATAATAATATTGATAATAACAATAATAATATTGATAATAAAAATAATAATATTGATAATAATAATAATATTGATAATAACAAAAATAATATTGATAATAATAATATTGATAATAACAATAATAATATTGATAATAACAATAATAATATTGATAATAAAAATAATAACTGATAATAATAACAATAATAATATTGATAATAACAATAATAATATTGATAATAATAATATTGATAATAACAATAATATTGATAACAATAATAATAATTAAGAAATATTTATTATAATAATTACTATAGCTCTGCTTATTAAAATTATTTAATAATATATTAGTTACCAACTGTTGAACGTAACTAAGTTAAGTTAATATTTTTAAGTCAATATATTTATCAATAACTTGTTTTATGAAGCATTATATTATAGCAACTTTTGTCACTTATCAAATTAAGATTAAAATTAAAATTAAAAGTTGTAGAGGAGAGAGATAAAGAAAATGGGAAGTGAGTAGACCAAGATTATTTAAATTATTGGAAATAGTGAAGATAATGAGGCGGATGTGAGTAGTCAGGAGTTTAGTGTCAAGGAAGGTGTGAGGGAGGTTGTGTTACTAGTTTAGTGTCAAGGAAGGTGTGAGGGAGGTTGTTACTAGTTTAGTGTCAAGGTTGGTGTGAGGGAGGTTGTGTTACTAGTTTAGTGTCAAGGTTGGTGTGAGGGAGGTTGTGTTACTAGTTTAGTGTCAAGGAAGGTGTGAGGGAGGTTGTGTTACTAGTTTAGTGTCAAGGAAGGTGTGAGGGAGGTTGTGTTACTAGTTTAGTGTCAAGGTTGGTGTGAGGGAGGTTGTGTTACTAGTTTAGTGTCAAGGTTGGTGTGAGGGAGGTTGTGTTACTAGTTTAGTGTCAAGGAAGGTGTGAGGGAGGTTGTGTTACTAGTTTAGTGTCAAGGAAGGTGTGAGGGAGGTTGTGTTACTAGTTTAGTGTCAAGGAAGGTGTGAGGGAGGTTGTGTTACTAGTTTAGTGTCAAGGAAGGTGTGAGGGAGGTTGTTACTAGTTTAGTGTCAAGGTTGGTGTGAGGGAGGTTGTGTTACTAGTTTAGTGTCAAGGTTGGTGTGAGGGAGGTTGTGTTACTAGTTTAGTGTCAAGGAAGGTGTGAGGGAGGTTGTTACTAGTTTAGTGTCAAGGTTGGTGTGAGGGAGGTTGTGTTACTAGTTTAGTGTCAAGGTTGGTGTGAGGGAGGTTGTGTTACTAGTTTAGTGTCAAGGAAGGTGTGAGGGAGGTTGTTACTAGTTTAGTGTCAAGGAAGGTGTGAGGGAGGTTGTGTTACTAGTTTAGTGTCAAGGAAGGTGTGAGGGAGGTTGTGTTACTAGTTTAGTGTCAAGGAAGGTGTGAGGGAGGTTGTGTTACTAGTTTAGTGTCAAGGTTGGTGTGAGGGAGGTTGTGTTACTAGTTTAGTGTCAAGGTTGGTGTGAGGGAGGTTGTGTTACTAGTTTAGTGTCAAGGAAGGTGTGAGGGAGGTTGTTACTAGTTTAGTGTCAAGGTTGGTGTGAGGGAGGTTGTGTTACTAGTTTAGTGTCAAGGTTGGTGTGAGGGAGGTTGTGTTACTAGTTTAGTGTCAAGGAAGATGTGAGGGAGGTTGTGTTACTAGTTTAGTGTCAAGGTTGGTGTGAGGGAGGTTGTGTTACTAGTTTAGTGTCAAGGTTGGTGTGAGGGAGGTTGTGTTACTAGTTTAGTGTCAAGGAAGGTGTGAGGGAGGTTGTGTTACTAGTTTAGTGTCAAGGAAGGTGTGAGGGAGGTTGTGTTACTAGTTTAGTGTCAAGGAAGGTGTGAGGGAGGTTGTGTTACTAGTTTAGTGTCAAGGAAGGTGTGAGGGAGGTTGTTACTAGTTTAGTGTCAAGGTTGGTGTGAGGGAGGTTGTGTTACTAGTTTAGTGTCAAGGTTGGTGTGAGGGAGGTTGTGTTACTAGTTTAGTGTCAAGGTTGGTGTGAGGGAGGTTGTGTTACTAGTTTAGTGTCAAGGAAGGTGTGAGGGAGGTTGTGTTACTAGTTTAGTGTCAAGGAAGGTGTGAGGGAGGTTGTTACTAGTTTAGTGTCAAGGTTGGTGTGAGGGAGGTTGTGTTACTAGTTTAGTGTCAAGGAAGGTGTGAGGGAGGTTGTTACTAGTTTAGTGTCAAGGTTGGTGTGAGGGAGGTTGTGTTACTAGTTTAGTGTCAAGGTTGGTGTGAGGGAGGTTGTGTTACTAGTTTAGTGTCAAGGTTGGTGTGAGGGAGGTTGTGTTACTAGTTTACTGTCAAGGAAGGTGTGAGGGAGGTTGTGTTACTAGTTTACTGTCAAGGAAGGTGTGAGGGAGGTTGTGTTACTAGTTTAGTGTCAAGGAAGATGTGAGGGAGGTTGTGTTACTAGTTTAGTGTCAAGGTTGGTGTGAGGGAGGTTGTGTTACTAGTTTAGTGTCAAGGTTGGTGTGAGGGAGGTTGTGTTACTAGTTTACTGTCAAGGAAGGTGTGAGGGAGGTTGTGTTACTAGTTTAGTGTCAAGGAAGGTGTGAGGGAGGTTGTGTTACTAGTTTAGTGTCAAGGTTGGTGTGAGGGAGGTTGTGTTACTAGTTTAGTGTCAAGGAAGGTGTGAGGGAGGTTGTGTTACTAGTTTAGTGTCAAGGAAGGTGTGAGGGAGGTTGTGTTACTAGTTTAGTGTCAAGGAAGGTGTGAGGGAGGTTGTGTTACTAGTTTAGTGTCAAGGAAGGTGTGAGGGAGGTTGTGTTACTAGTTTAGTGTCAAGGAAGGTGTGAGGGAGGTTGTTACTAGTTTAGTGTCAAGGTTGGTGTGAGGGAGGTTGTGTTACTAGTTTAGTGTCAAGGTTGGTGTGAGGGAGGTTGTGTTACTAGTTTAGTGTCAAGGAAGATGTGAGGGAGGTTGTGTTACTAGTTTAGTGTCAAGGTTGGTGTGAGGGAGGTTGTGTTACTAGTTTAGTGTCAAGGTTGGTGTGAGGGAGGTTGTGTTACTAGTTTAGTGTCAAGGAAGATGTGAGGGAGGTTGTGTTACTAGTTTAGTGTCAAGGTTGGTGTGAGGGAGGTTGTGTTACTAGTTTAGTGTCAAGGAAGGTGTGAGGGAGGTTGTGTTACTAGTTTAGTGTCAAGGAAGGTGTGAGGGAGGTTGTGTTACTAGTTTAGTGTCAAGGAAGGTGTGAGGGAGGTTGTGTTACTAGTTTAGTGTCAAGGTTGGTGTGAGGGAGGTTGTGTTACTAGTTTAGTGTCAAGGTTGGTGTGAGGGAGGTTGTGTTACTAGTTTAGTGTCAAGGAAGGTGTGAGGGAGGTTGTGTTACTAGTTTAGTGTCAAGGAAAGTGTGAGGGAGGTTGTGTTACTAGTTTAGTGTCAAGGTTGGTGTGAGGGAGGTTGTGTTACTAGTTTAGTGTCAAGGAAAGTATGAGGGAGGTTGTGTTACTAGTTTAGTGTCAAGGTTGGTGTGAGGGAGGTTGTGTTACTAGTTTAGTGTCAAGGAAAGTGTGAGGGAGGTTGTGTTACTAGTTTAGTGTCAAGGTTGGTGTGAGGGAGGTTGTGTTACTAGTTTAGTGTCAAGGAAGGTGTGAGGGAGGTTGTGTTACTAGTTTAGTGTCAAGGAAGGTGTGAGGGAGGTTGTGTTACTAGTTTAGTGTCAAGGAAGGTGTGAGGGAGGTTGTGTTACTAGTTTAGTGTCAAGGAAGGTGTGAGGGAGGTTGTGTTACTAGTTTAGTGTCAAGGAAGATGTGAGGGAGGTTGTGTTACTAGTTTAGTGTCAAGGTTGGTGTGAGGGAGGTTGTGTTACTAGTTTAGTGTCAAGGAAGGTGTGAGGGAGGTTGTGTTACTAGTTTAGTGTCAAGGAAGATGTGAGGGAGGTTGTGTTACTAGTTTAGTGTCAAGGTTGGTGTGAGGGAGGTTGTGTTACTAGTTTAGTGTCAAGGAAGGTGTGAGGGAGGTTGTGTTACTAGTTTAGTGTCAAGGAAGATGTGAGGGAGGTTGTGTTACTAGTTTAGTGTCAAGGTTGGTGTGAGGGAGGTTGTGTTACTAGTTTAGTGTCAAGGTTGGTGTGAGGGAGGTTGTGTTACAAGTTTAGTGTCAAGGAAGGTGTGAGGGAGGTTGTGTTACTAGTTTAGTGTCAAGGTTGGTGTGAGGGAGGTTGTGTCACAAGTTTAGTATCAGGGAAGGTGTGAGGGAGGTTGTGTCACCAGTTTAGTATCAGGGGAGGTGTCAGGGAGGTTGTGTCACTAGTTTAGTATCAGGGAAGGTGTGAGGGAGGTTGTGTCACCAGTTTAGTATCAGGGAAGGTGTGAGGGAGGTTGTGTCACCAGTTTAGTATCAGGGGAGGTGTCAGGGAGGTTGTGTCACTAGTTTAGTATCAGGGAAGGTGTGAGGGAGGTTGTGTCACCAGTTTAGTATCAGGGGAGGTGTCAGGGAGGTTGTGTCACTAGTTTAGTATCAGGGAAGGTGTGAGGGAGGTTGTGTCACCAGTTTAGTATCAGGGAAGGTGTGAGGGAGGTTGTGTCACCAGTTTAGTATCAGGGAAGGTGTGAGGGAGGTTGTGTCACCAGTTTAGTATCAGGGAAGGTGTGAGGGAGGTTGTGTCACCAGTTTAGTGTCAAGGAAGGTGTGAGGGAGGTTGTGTCACCAGTTTAGTGTCAAGGAAGGTGTGAGGGAGGTTGTCACCAGTTTAGTGTCAAGGAAGGTGTCAGGGAGGTTGTCACCAGTTTAGTGTCAAGGAAGGTGTCAGGGAGGTTGTGTCACCAGTTTAGTGTCAAGGAAGGTGTGAGGGAGGTTGTCACCAGGATAACACTGTCATCTACACTGACGTAATATATGAACCTTCACACCAAGAACAACACATTATGGTCATCAGCAAGGTAAATAACGTTGGATCAAGTCTAAAATCCAGATTTTGATGTATATTTCGTTATTCCAAACACAAATAACCCGGACACAGGAGAAGCAACTTAAGATGATGTTTTGATCCGACTTGGGCCATTAATTAGTCAGGCAAACCCATGAAGGTGTATTGTCCCAGTCACAGTATTGTTCCAGTCACGGTATTGTTCCAGTCACAGTAATGTTCCAGTCATGGTATTGTTCCAGTCATGGTATTGTTCCAGTCACGGTATTGTTCCAGTCACGGTATTGTTCCAGTCACGGTATTGTTCCAGTCACAGTATTGTTCCAGTCACGGTATTGTCCCAGTCACAGTATTGTTCCAGTCACGGTATTGTTCCAGTCACAGTATTGTTCCAGTCACGGTATTGTTCCAGTCACGGTATTGTTCCAGTCACGGTATTGTCCCAGTCACAGTATTGTTCCAGTCACGGTATTGTTCCAGTCACAGTATTGTTCCAGTCACGGTATTGTTCCAGTCACGGTATTGTTCCAGTCACGGTATTGTTCCAGTCACAGTAATGTTCCAGTCATGGTATTGTTCTAGTCACGGTATTGTTCCAGTCACAGTAATGTTCCAGTCATGGTATTGTTCCAGTCACGGTATTCCAGTCACGGTATTGTTCCAGTCACGGTATTGTTCCAGTCACGGTATTGTTCCAGTCATGGTATTGTTCTAGTCACGGTATTGTTCCAGTCACAGTAATGTTCCAGTCATGGTATTGTTCCAGTCATGGTATTGTTCCAGTCACAGTAATGTTCCAGTCATGGTATTGTTCCAGTCATGGTATTGTTCCAGTCACGGTATTGTTCCAGTCACGGTATTGTTCCAAACACGGTATTGTTCCAGTCACGGTATTGTTCCAGTCACGGTATTCTTCCAGTCATGGTATTGTTCTAGTCACGGTATTGTTCCAGTCACAGTAATGTTCCAGTCAGGGTATTGTTCCAGTCAGGGTATTGTTCCAGTCACGGTATTGTTCCACTCACGGTATTGTTCCAGTCATGGTATTGTTCTAGTCACGGTATTGTTCCAGTCACAGTAATGTTCCAGTCATGGTATTGTTCTAGTCACGGTATTGTTCCAGTCACGGTATTGTTCCAGTCATGGTATTGTTCTAGTCACGGTATTGTTCCAGTCATGGTATTGTTCCAGTCACGGTATTGTTCCAGTCATGGTATTGTTCTAGTCACGGTATTGTTCCAGTCACAGTATTGTTCCAGTCACGGTATTGTTCCAGTCACGGTATTGTTCCAGTCATTGTATTGTTCCAGTCATGGTATTGTTCTAGTCACGGTATTGTTCCAGTCACGGTATTGTTCCAGTCACAGTATTGTTCCAGTCACGATATTGTACCAGTCACGGTATTGTACCAGTCACAGTATTGTTCTAGTCACGGTATTGTTCCAGTCACAGTATTGTTCCAGTCACAGTATTGTTCCAGTCACGGTATTGTTCCAGTCACAGTATTCCAGTCACAGTATTGTTCCAGTCACGGTATTGTTCCAGTCACAGTATTGTTCCAGTCACGGTATTGCTCCAGTCACGGTGTTCCAGTCACGGTATTGTTCCAGTCACAGTATTGTTCCAGTCACGGTATTGTTCCAGTCACGGTATTGTTCCAGTCACAGTATTGTTCCAGTCACAGTATTGTTCCAGTCACAGTATTGTTCCAGTCACGGTATTGTTCCAGTCACAGTATTGTTCCAGTCACAGTATTGTTCCAGTCACAGTATTGTTCCAGTGACGGTATTGTTCCAGTCACAGTATTGTTCCAGTCACAGTATTGTTCCAGTCACAGTATTGTTTCAGCCACGGTATTGTTCCGGTCACGGTATTGTTCCAGTCACGGTATTGTTCCAGTCACGGTATTGTTCCAGTCACAGTATTGTTCCAGTCACAGTATTGTTCCAGTGACGGTATTGTTCCAGTCACAGTATTGTTCCAGTCACAGTATTGTTCCAGTCACAGTATTGTTTCAGCCACGGTATTGTTCCAGTCACGGTATTGTTCCAGTCACGGTATTGTTCCAGTCACGGTATTGTTCCAGTCACGGTATTGTTCCAAACACGGTATTGTTCCAGTCACGGTATTGTTCCAGTCACGGTATTCTTCCAGTCATGGTATTGTTCTAGTCACGGTATTGTTCCAGTCACAGTAATGTTCCAGTCAGGGTATTGTTCCAGTCAGGGTATTGTTCCAGTCACGGTATTGTTCCACTCACGGTATTGTTCCAGTCATGGTATTGTTCTAGTCACGGTATTGTTCCAGTCACAGTAATGTTCCAGTCATGGTATTGTTCTAGTCACGGTATTGTTCCAGTCACGGTATTGTTCCAGTCATGGTATTGTTCTAGTCACGGTATTGTTCCAGTCATGGTATTGTTCCAGTCACGGTATTGTTCCAGTCATGGTATTGTTCTAGTCACGGTATTGTTCCAGTCACAGTATTGTTCCAGTCACGGTATTGTTCCAGTCACGGTATTGTTCCAGTCATTGTATTGTTCCAGTCATGGTATTGTTCTAGTCACGGTATTGTTCCAGTCACGGTATTGTTCCAGTCACAGTATTGTTCCAGTCACGATATTGTACCAGTCACGGTATTGTACCAGTCACAGTATTGTTCTAGTCACGGTATTGTTCCAGTCACAGTATTGTTCCAGTCACAGTATTGTTCCAGTCACGGTATTGTTCCAGTCACAGTATTGTTCCAGTCACAGTATTGTTCCAGTCACGGTATTGTTCCAGTCACAGTATTGTTCCAGTCACGGTATTGCTCCAGTCACGGTGTTCCAGTCACGGTATTGTTCCAGTCACAGTATTGTTCCAGTCACGGTATTGTTCCAGTCACGGTATTGTTCCAGTCACAGTATTGTTCCAGTCACAGTATTGTTCCAGTCACAGTATTCCAGTCACGGTATTGTTCCAGTCACAGTATTGTTCCAGTCACAGTATTGTTCCAGTCACAGTATTGTTCCAGTGACGGTATTGTTCCAGTCACAGTATTGTTCCAGTCACAGTATTGTTCCAGTCACAGTATTGTTTCAGCCACGGTATTGTTCCGGTCACGGTATTTTTCCAGTCACGGTATTGTTCCAGTCACAGTATTGTTCCAGTCACAGTATTGTTCCAGTCACAGTATTGTTCCAGTGACGGTATTGTTCCAGTCACAGTATTGTTCCAGTCACAGTATTGTTCCAGTCACAGTATTGTTTCAGCCACGGTATTGTTCCAGTCACGGTATTGTTCCAGTCACGGTATTGTTCCAGTCACGGTATTGTTCCAGTCACGGTATTGATTCAAGAAATCGTAATGACACGATTGCTAACGCGACGGGCTGGAGTTTTGAGACTCTATGACCGCGGGTTCAATCCCAGCCGGGGGTATTGTTTAGTCACGGTATTGTTCCAGTCATGGTATTGTTCCAGTTACGGTATTGTTCCAATCACGGTATTGTTCCAGTCACAGTATTGTTCCAGTCACAGTATTGTTCGTCACGGTATTGTTCCAGTCACGGTATTGTTCCAGTCACGGTATTGTTCCAGTCACGGTATTGTACCAGTCACGGTATTGTTCCAGTCACAGTATTGTTCCAGCCACGGTATTGTTCCAGTCACGGTATTGTTCCAGTCACAGTATTGTTCCAGTCACGGTATTGTACCAGTCACGGTATTGTACCAGTCACAGGGAATACAGGTTTAGGAACCTCAAGCGCTCCCAGTAATTGAGGTGTTTTATCTCCGTTATGCGCGCCGTGAAAGTTCTCTGTACATTTTCTAGGTCAGCAATTTCACCTGCCTTGAAAGGTGCTGTTAGAGTGCAGCAATATTCCAGCCTAGATAGAACAAGTGACCTGAAGAGTGTCATCATGGGCTTGGCCTCCCTAGTTTTGAAGGTTCTCATTATCCATCCTGTCATTTTTCTAGCAGATGCGATTGATACAATGTTATGGTCCTTGAAGGTGAGATCCTCCGACATAATCACTCCCAGGTCTTTGACGTTGGTGTTTCGCTCTATTTTGTGGCCAGAATTTGTTTTGTACTCTGATGAAGATTTAATTTCCTCATGTTTACCATATCTGAGTAATTGAAATTTCTCATCGTTGAACTTCATATTGTTTTCTGCAGCCCACTGAAAGATTTGGTTGATGTCCGCCTGGAGCCTTGCAGTGTCTGCAATGGAAGACACTGTCATGCAGATTCGGGTGTCATCTGCAAAGGAAGACACGGTGCTGTGGCTGACATCCTTGTCTATGTCGGATATGAGGATGAGGAACAAGATGGGAGCTAGTACTGTGCCTTGTGGAACAGAGCTTTTCACCGTAGCTGCCTCGGACTTTACTCTGTTGACGACTACTCTCTGTGTTCTGTATTGTACCAATCACAGTATTATACCAGTCACGGTATTGTACCAATCACAGTATTGTACCAGTCACGGTATTGTACCAATCACAGTATTGTACCAGTCACAGTATTGTACCACAGTATTGTACCAGTCACGGTATTGTACCAGTCACAGTATTGTACCAGTCACAGTATTGTACCAGTCACAGTATTGTACCACAGTATTGTACCAGTCACAGTATTGTACCAGTCACAGTATTGTACCAGTCACGGTACTGTGCCTTACAGTTTCTGTGAGGAATGACTCAGTTTCAGTTGACCTTCGTCAGTCACGCGGCAGCACAATACTTCAGAGTTATTAACGAGACTCCACAGTGGAAGCTAGTTACATTAAGGTAATTAGGTTATCCTGTTGTAAATAGAGCCAAGATATCTTTCATGGTGGTAAGACACATGTGCGACAGTTAGGTATCTTTATTTCGAAACGTTTCGCCCACACAGTAGGCGTCTTCAGTCTCGCATAGAGGCAGCAGAAGCAGTAGAGATGTAAAGGTGTAATCAGTCCCTCAAACTATCAGTCCCTCAAACTATCAGTCCCTCACACTATCAGTCCCTCACACTATCAGTCCCTCACACTATCAGTCCCTCACAATCAGTCCCTCACAATCAGTCCCTCACACTATCAGTCCCTCACACTATCAGTCCCTCACACTATCAGTCCCTCACAATCAGTCCCTCACAATCAGTCCCTCACACTATCAGTCCCTCACAATCAGTCCCTCACAATCAGTCCCTCCCACTATCAGTCCCTCACAATCAGTCCCTCACAATCAGTCCCTCACAATCAGTCCCTCACACTATCAGTCCCTCACAATCAGTCCCTCACACTATCAGTCCCTCACAATCAGTCCCTCACAATCAGTCCCTCACAATCAGTCCCTCACACTATCAGTCCCTCACACTATCAGTCCCTCACACTATCAGTCCCTCACAATCAGTCCCTCACACTATCAGTCCCTCACAATCAGTCCCTCACAATCAGTCCCTCACACTATCAGTCCCTCACAATCAATCCCTCACACTATCAGTCCCTCACAATCAGTCCCTCACAATCAGTCCCTCACACTATCAGTCCCTCACACTATCAGTCCCTCACAATCAGTCCCTCACAATATCAGTCCCTCACACTATCAGTCCCTCACAATCAGTCCCTCACACTATCAGTCCCTCACACTATCAGTCCCTCACATTATCAGTCCCTCACACTATCAGTCCCTCACACTATCAGTCCCTCACAATCAGTCCCTCACAATCAGTCCCTCACACTATCAGTCCCTCACAATCAGTCCCTCACAATCAGTCCCTCACACTATCAGTTACTTGGTTTAACTAACCTAGAATTACTTAATATAATTATCCCCGGTAAATCTTATGGTTCGGTTAAATTATTACGAGTTATCGTAAGTTAGTTATTATGGGTGAGGGACTGAACCGGGGGGGGGGAGGGGCACATCAGTTTTTAGTTGTTATTGTGAGCGCTAAACTCTCATGGATCATAAACAGCTAGTGTAATGAGAGATAATCTGGTTTGAAAAGGGGGAGAGTTAACTCCAGTGCCGTGGATCAAGAGATCCCTTCAGCATCACCCCTTTCCCCCCTAATCCTTCTCGAAGGTGTCAGGTTGCAATCAAAATTTCTTTATTTATTTTTGCTTGAAGGTTAATGGCGAACAGAACCCAAGGTCGTGCCTCGTACAAGGTCGTGCCTCGTACAAGGTCGTGCCTCGTACAAGGTCGTGCCTCGTACAAGGTCGTGCCTCGTACAAGGTCGTGCCTCGTACAAGGTCGTGCCTCGTACAAGGTCGTGCCTCGTACATGGTCGTGCCTCGTACAAGGTCGTGCCTCATACAAGGTCGTGCCTCATACAAGGCCGTGCCTCATACAAGACCGTGCCTCATACAAGCCGTGCCTCATACAAGACCATGCCTCATACAAGGCCGTGCCTCATACAAGGCCGTGCCTCATACAAGACCATGCCTCATACAAGACCGTGCCTCATACAAAGTCCTGGCCGGGTGCAAATATTTTCGCTAGGACTCCAAGGGATTATTCTGAGAAGGCAATTTACACGTATGCTAAACTATACATGATAATCGTACTGCTGTGTACCTGTACACTGTTATCAGGTATGTTGATAATGGTATCAAATATGGACAAGTTAATTATTAAGACACGTGTACAACAGTTGGATACCTTCATTGATGAAATGTTTCTCCTACACGGTAGGTTTCTTTAGTCAGATACAGAGGCTGCAGTGTAGTAGTGAAATGATGTGATCAGTCTTGGAGAAATGGTATTTGAGGTGGTCAGTCCCTCAGCCTGGAGAAGAGTTCATCTCCATGGTCTGGAACAAGGTGGTCAGTCCCTCAGCCTGGAGAAGAGTTCAGCTCCATGGTCTGGAACAAGGTGGTCAGTCCCTCAGCCTGGAGAAGAGTTCAGCTCCATGGTCTGGAACAAGGTGGTCAGTCCCTCAGTCTGGAGAAGAGTTCAGCTCCATGGTCTGGAACAAGGTTGTCAGTCCCTCAACCTGGAGAAGAGCTCACCTCCATGGTCTGGAACAAGGTGGTCAGTCCCTCAGCCTGGAGAAGAGTTCAGCTCCATGGTCTGGAACAAGGTTGTCAGTCCCTCAGCCTGAAGAAGAGTTCAGCTCCATGGTCTGGAACAAGGTTGTCAGTCCCTCAGCCTGGAGAAGAGTTCAGCTCCATGGTCTGGAACAAGGTTGTCAGTCCCTCAGCCTGGAGAAGAGCTCACCTCCATGGTCTGGAACAAGGTTGTCAGTCCCTCAGCCTGAAGAAGAGTTCAGCTCCATGGTCTGGAACAAGGTTGTCAGTCCCTCAGCCTGGAGAAGAGTTCAGCTCCATGGTCTGGAACAAGGTGGTCAGTCCCTCAGCCTGGAGAAGAGTCCAGCTTCATGGTCTGGAACAAGGTGGTCAGTCCCTCAGCCTGGAGAAGAGTCCAGCATCATGGTCTGGAACAAGGTGGTCAGTCCCTCAGCCTGGAGAAGAGTTCAGCTCCATGGTCTGGAACAAGGTGGTCAGTCCCTCAGCCTGGAGAAGAGTCCAGCTTCATGGTCTGGAACAAGGTGGTCAGCCCCTCAGCCTGGAGAAGAGTCCAGCTTCATGGTCTGGAACAAGGTGGTCAGCCCCTCAGCCTGGAGAAGAGTCCAACTTCATGGTCTGGAACAAGGTGGTCAGTCCCTCAGCCTGGAGAAGAGTCTAGCTTCATGGTCTGGAACAAGGTGGTCAGTCCCTCAGCCTGGAGAAGAGTTCAGCTCCATGGTCTGGAACAAGGTGGTCAGTCCCTCAGTCTGAAGAAGAGCTCACCTCCATGGTCTGGAACAAGGTGGTCAGTCCCTCAGCCTGGAGAAGAGTTCAGCTCCATGGTCTGGAACAAGGTGGTCAGTCCCTCAGCCTGGAGAAGAGTCCAGCTCCATGGTCTGGAACAAGGTGGTCAGTCCCTCAGCCTGGAGAAGAACTCACCTCCATGGTCTGGAACAAGGTGGTCAGTCCCTCAGCCTGGAGAAGAGCTCACCTCCATTGTCTGGAACAAGGTGGTCAGTCCCTCAGTCTGGAGAAGAGTTCAGCTCCATGGTCTGGAACAAGGTGGTCAGTCCCTCAGCCTGGAGAAGAGTTCAGCTCCATGGTCTGGAACAAGGTGGTCAGTCCCTCAGCCTGGAGAAGAGTCCAGCTCCATGGTCTGGAACAAGGTGGTCAGTCCCTCAGTCTGGAGAAGAGTTCAGCTCCATGGTCTGGAACAAGGTTGTCAGTCCCTCAGCCTGGAGAAGAGCTCACCTCCATGGTCTGGAACAAGGTTGTCAGTCCCTCAGCCTGGAGAAGAGTCCAGCTTCATGGTCTGGAACAAGGTGGTCAGTCCCTCAGCCTGGAGATGAGCTCACCTCCATGGTCTGGAACAAGGTTGTCAGTCCCTCAGCCACCTCATATCTCCAAGGTTGATGGACTGATTACATCTTCACTTCACTTCTGCACCTGCTGTCCCTGTATTTGACTGAAGAAGCCTACTGTGTAGGCGAACCGTTTCAGTAATAAAGATAATTAAGTATTGTACACGTCTTAATCACTGCTGACAGTCTTGGATCGTCTGGTGAACCTTAGGGGGGGGGGTGGAATGTGGGGTTGCTGAAGAAGAGGTATGGTTTGGAAAGACACGTAAGCAAACACTATGACATATTTATTAGAAAACGTTTCGGTCCTGGGACCTTGATCACTTCTAACATGTTAGAAGTGATCAAGGTCCCAGGACCGAAACGTTTTCTAATAAATATGTCATAGTGTTTGCTTACGTGTCTTTCTAAACCAACTTGTCGGTATTTATTACCAAGGTTTATACCAAGAAGAGGTATAACAGAGGGGTCTTTCATGGGAACTGTGTGACCCTTGTGGGTTTAGCTCTTAGTTATGACTAATAATAATCCTACATGGGAAAGATGGCTGGGGTATGCAAAATAACCACAGGGGTTGATTGATAGCTCTAGGCCTTTCGTGTTGCAGTCAACATCATCAGAAGTTTGCACTGTTTCAGAAATAGATTAGAAAATCCAGGTTGATTCACTCAGGGGACACGACTCTCTCTCCAGACAGCCGTTCCTCAGAATGAATCTGCCAGGATTTCCTAGTTTTTCCTGCAACATTGCAAACTTCTGATGTGTTAATTGCAACACAATAAGCCTAGAGCTATCATTCAACTCCCCCCGTGGTTATTTTGCATCTTTCATCGCTCGTTCGCGATTATTGCATAACACTGAGGGGTATGTGTATCTCAGTGTATATACAGAGTTTATACCCTGTCAGTCAGTCAGCTGTGTTAGAGGTTGAGGTATTCTTAACAGGTGATAGGCAGCCCTAATTGATAACTATGGCGTAATTGACGGGCGGTATTCCTCTTTCAACCCCCTCCCCCACTACCCCGCCCTTTTCTCCCAACCTCTTCTCCAGTCCTCTCTACTCTACCTCTCTCTCTCTCTCTCTCTCTCTCTCTCTCTCTCTCTCTCTCTCTCTCTCTCTCTCTCTCTCTCTCTCTCTCTCTCTCTCTCTTACACAAGGTTTTTCCAAGGTTATTAAGGTTCCTAACTTTGTTTACAAGCGAAGAGATGTTGCCTACATCAGCTCATTTGAAAGCATTTTTATTGTTACGAGACAAACAGGGAACACAGTGAAGTTGGAGCCATCTGTGAGCCAGAGATTTCATTTGATCAACTGACTTCATTTCGTTGATGTCATTATGCTGTACGAACATGTTCCAGACTCGAGTCATCCTGGGAATAAATCTCAGAGGTGGTGATGTTATGGAGGTGACAGAACCCCCTCCCCTCTCTCTCTCTCTCTCTCTCTCTCTCTCTCTCTCTCTTGCACACACGCACACGCATAATTCAGTATGAAATGTAGTCACGTAGGCTACCCACAAGGGCATCCGATACAATATTTTTCCTCGTTCGTATTTTACAGAGAAAAAAGGGGAGGGAGAAGTGGACAAGGAAGCTAACACACAGGAAGCAAAGGGAAATAAAATCAAGTAAAGCCTCCATGTCACTCGTGTATGTTCGTAAAGCGTTAAAAATCTGTTTTAATAAGGTCCAGAAATCGTCTACTTGCAGGGTATGAAGCTTAATAATAGACAGCCCATAGGTTGGTTTAAAATTCGCCAGGACTCGATCTTGCGTTCCCATGCCCAGCACTGTGAGAACTGGGCAAAGTACGCATCACTATCCACTGTATACTTTGTTCAGTTCACACAAGGCTGGACATGGGAACGCAGGATCGAGTCCTGGAAAGCCGCAGTCCTGGTGGCTAAAACTCCCGCTTCACACACGGAGGGCCCGGGTTCGATTCCCGGCGGGTGGAAACATTCGACACGTTTCCTTACACCTGTTGTCCTGTTCACCTAGCAGCAAATAGGTACCTGGGTGTTAGTCGACTGGTGTGGGTGGCATCCTGGGGGACAAGATTAAGGACCCCAATGGAAATAAGTTAGACAGTCCTCGATGACGCACTGACTTTCTTGGGTTATCCTGGGTGGCTAACCCTCCGGGGTTAAAAATCCGAACGAAATCTTATCTTATCTTATCTTATCTTAACAGTATTTGTGTACCTGTACCTAAATAAATTTATTGACCGTAATATTTTCTGCTAGATATATACTAGATTTTCCTGATATATACACATCGCCTCTTTAAAATTGAAGTGTTTACTTATCTGTAAAGATTACAATGTAGGTGGGGAAAAGTGCTCTCGTGGATCGAGTCATGGCTCACTGACAGGAAGCAGAGAGTGTCCATAAATGGGGTTAAATCCGAGTGGGGATCTGTAACAAGTGGCGTTCCACAGGGATCAGTCTTGGGCCCGTTGTTGTTTATAATATATATCAATGATCTTGATGAGGGAATTACTAGTGATATGAGCAAATTCGCCGATGACACGAAGATAAGTAGGATAATTGATTCAGTATATTGACATTAAGAGGGACATTAAAAAGGGGATAAGAAAAGCTAAAAGGGACTATGAAATTAAAGTTGCTAGGGATTCTAAAACTAACCCAAAAAGTTTTTTCCAGGTCTATAGAACAAAAGTCAGAGATAAGATAGGTCCCCTTAATTAAAAATAACTATGGGCATCTTACTGACAAAGAGAATGAACTGTGCTCGATTTTAAATAATTATTTTCTCTCGGTTTTTACACAGGAAGACACTAATAATATTCCAGTAATTAATTTTTATAGTGGGCCAGAAGAAGATAAATTATGTAACATCACAGTCACTAGTGAAATGGTTGTGAAGCAGATAGACCGACTGAAGCAAAATAAGTCGCCGGGTCCTGATGAGGTTTTTTCAAGGGTTCTAAAGGAATGCAAAATGGAAGTCTGTGAACCATTAACTAATATTTTTAATTTATCTCTTCAAACAGGTGTAGTGTCTGATATGTGGAAGATGGCTAATGTAATTCCTATTTTTAAAACAGGGGACAAGTCGTTACCGTCAAATTACCGCCCAATAAGCCTGACCTCAATTGTAGGCAAATTACTAGAGTCAATTATAGCTGAGATTATAAGAAGCCATCTCGATAAGCATAGCTTGATTAATGATACTCAGCATGGATTCACAAGAGGCCGGTCTTGTCTAACTAATTTATTAACTTTCTTCAGTAAAGCTTTTGAGGCTGTTGACCACGATAAAGAATTTGATATTATTTACTTAGATTTTAGTAAGGCATTTGATAGAGTTCCGCACCAAAGACTGTTGAAGAAAGTAGCAGCTCAT
The DNA here is from genome assembly GCF_038502225.1 of Cherax quadricarinatus. Lineage (NCBI taxonomy): Eukaryota > Metazoa > Arthropoda > Malacostraca > Decapoda > Parastacidae > Cherax > Cherax quadricarinatus. The sequence goes on from NC_091366.1 coordinate 2,420,944, forward strand.
GGCATTGGGGGAAGGGTGCTCTCGTGGATCGAATCATGGCTCACAGACAGGAAGCAGAGAATGTCCATAAATGGGGTTAAATCCGAGTGGGGATCAGTAACAAGTGGCGTTCCACAGGGATCAGTCTTGGGCCCGTTGTTGTTTATAATATATATCAATGATCTTGATGAAGGAATTACTAGTGATATGAGCAAATTCGCCGATGACACGAAGATAGGTAGGATAATTGATTCAAACGTAGATGTTAGGGAACTTCAGGAGGATTTAGACAAACTCTACTCTTGGTCAGAAAAGTGGCAGATGCAGTTCAATGTAGATAAATGCAAGGTTCTGAAGCTCGGGAGTGTCCATAACCCTAGTACTTATAAGTTAAATAATGTAGAACTTAGCCATACAGATTGCGAAAAGGACTTGGGGGTTATGGTAAGCAGCAACCTTAAACCAAGACAGCAATGCCTAAGCGTACGTAATAAGGCAAATAGATTACTGGGATTTATATCAAGAAGTGTAAGCAACAGAAGTCCAGAGGTCATACTGCAGCTTTATACATCATTAGTAAGGCCTCACCTAGATTATGCAGCTCAGTTCTGGTCTCCATATTATAGAATGGACATAAATTCGTTAGAAAACATTCAGCGTAGGATGACTAAATTAATACATAGCATTAGAAATCTTCCTTATGAAGAAAGATTGAAGACTCTTAAGTTACATTCACTTGTTAGACGAAGAATGAGGGGAGACCTGATCGAAGTGTATAAGTGGAAGATAGGTATTAATAAAGGGGATATTAATAAGGTCTTGAGGATGTCTCTCTAAGAGAGAACCTGCAGTAATGGATTTAAATTAGACAAGTTTAGATTTAGAAAGGACATAGGAAAGTATTGGTTTGGAAATAGGGTAGTTGATGAGTGGAACAGTCTACCTAGTTGGGTTATTGAGGCAAGGACTTTGGGTAGTTTCAAATTTAGGTTGGATAAGTACATGAGTGGGAGGGGTTGAATTTGAGTGGGACTTTCACATCAGAGCTTATTTCTTGGGTGGCATTGAAAATTGGGTTGGTCAAATGTTTGTTAGTGGGATGAATTGTAAAGGACCTGCCTAGTATGGGCCAACAGGCCTGCTGCAGTGTTCCTCCTTTCTTATGTTCTTATGTTCTTATGTTACATATTAAACATTATTAATTACAATGTCTGGTTTAGATACAAAATATTAATTACAAAGAAGGCCACTAGCATTCCTAGGCATTTCGGGCTCCCTCCCCGTCCTCTATTACCATCACTGGGCCATCATAATTCAGTATAAAGTTGTCGATGTTTACCATAGAGGAAACGATGGAAATAAATGGTATAAAATACCGACACAATGGAAATATAAACGTAGTCAATAAAGGATCACATTATACTGCATATGTGTTTATATTTCCATAGAGGAAACAACTACAACTGATGGTAGAAACTAGACGGGGGATAATAAGTTTCCCTTAGTACGGAAATTAAACCTAAAAAAAATGGAAAATTATTAGTCAGTGCCATATATCTCACTCTTCCCTTTTCTCCCTAATTAAATTCTTGTTTATTTCGGTAAACATTGTACTTGATACAACTACAATGGAACATTAAACCTATTTATAAAATGATCTATAGGTTCATTATATTGTTATTATATCGCCAGAATGAACAGTTCTCCACACCCTCTGAATTATATTCAATTCCATCTTAATATTTTGACTTAGTTTAACCCCCGTCACCTCTTGTTACCACCCACTACCGTCCAGTGACCTGTCTTGATCTGCTGGACCGTCCAGTGACCTGTCTTGACCTCCACTGGTAGCGACTGGGTGACTTTCACTAGACGTGTGTGACATTTACCCTCTCGCTCTATCTACTTCAATTATTATCTCGTGAAGGTCTCAAGATTATATTATTATTTTGTCGATTCCACAAGCAGGTGAGCCATAATACTGAACACCCTTCTCCTACGAAGTGGACCTCTCATTTGCATATCAGGTTGTTCAGGATATTCCACTGTGTCATGTTGGCCTGTACAGTGTTGCTTTGGTTTAACGTGATATAATTCCCTCTATTCTCACACCACTAGGAATATATCCATGCAGATTTCGAAGTTTTCTGATGGTAATCTTTCTGGTCAGCCATCGCGCTGCTAGGCCGCTACTCGAGAGAGTTTTTTTTTTTTTAATATTTTGCCTATTTGTGGTTAAATATATATTTTTATAGGTTGGATAACAACGTTGTGGAGTGAAACATACCCTCACTGGAATGAGAGATACTCAGGAAAAGAAGGGGAGCTATGGGTACAATACGAAAACACTGTATCAACATCCGTGGTCCAAGACTTTAAACCTACTGCCAGCAGATATAAGAAATATTGCTGGAACAAGTAAAGAGGTTTTCAAAGGGAAATTAGATCACTACTATATGGTGTGCCGGTTCAACCAGGCTGTGATGGCTAGGTGGGTTGGTAAGCCAGGCTAACCTGGTCAACCTGGACCTGGGCCGAGCCGCCAGAGTAGAAAAATACCCGAAACAGGTCACATATATTCCTGGCGGGTGACAAGTAAATCACAGGTCATAATTTGGATAAGTGTCACGTACAGATCAGTGAAAGGTGAGACGGTACTCGAACCGAAAAATGAAACTGGTAAACTATAAGTCAGAAACAAATGAGTGTAAACTTAAGATGTTTCGGTCCATCCAGAACTATCAAGTTACAAGTGAACGAGAAAAAACAGAGAAAACCACAAGACATATTGAGAAAGAGAGAGAGAGAGAGAGAGAGAGAGAGAGAGAGAGAGAGAGAGAGAGAGAGAGGGTAAATTACTTAATAAGGGACTGAAGAAGCAAGAGCATCCAACACGGAGAATCGCTGCTGGAAACAGGGAGAAGCAAGTCAGGAAAGTCAAAAGACGGGACACGCGGAGATACTGAAGACAGATAAGGAGAAAAGATGGGAAGGTCAGGTCAGGTCACGAATGTTGTGAAGATGAGAGCGTTTGATAAGTGTAGAGAAAGGGCATACAACCAATGAAATAAATCCTAACCTTAGATTCATGCTGAGTGAGGTCCTCAGATCTAACTTTCCTAGGGTACTCTACCTGACTTCACATCACTGTGCTTTCTATATATACTCTTGTACTCTGGGTAGATTAAAATCATAATTTTTAAGTGGTGGAGGGGTAAGCCAGTAGAAGGTCTCGGCCAGATGATCAAAAGCTCCAGTTGTGCGTCATCGTATAACTAAGACCCTCGTCAGGAAACACTTGTCCTTGGAACGCAGGAGGGAGAGATACATGATTATATACACCTGGAAAATCCTAGAGGGACTAGTACCGAACTTGCACACGAAAATCACTCACTACGAAAGCAAAAGACTTGGCAGACGATGCACCATCCCCCCAATGAAAAGCAGGGGTGTCACTAGCACGTTAAGAGACCATACAATAAGTGTCAGGGGCCCGAGACTGTTCAACTGCCTCCCAGCACACATAAGGGGGATTACCAACAGACCCCTGGCAGTCTTCAAGCTGGCACTGGACAATCACCTAAAGTCAGTTCCTGATCAGCCGGGCTGTGGCTCGTACGTTGGTTTGCGTGCAGCCAGCAGCAACAGCCTGGTTGATCAGGGGCTGATCCACCAGGAGGCCTGGTCACAGACCGGGCCGCGGGGGCGTTGACCCCCGAAACTCTCTCCAGGTAAACTCCAGGTAAACAGATAAGATTTCGTTCGGATTTTTAACCCCGGAGGGTTAGCCACCCAGGATAACCCAAGAAAGTCAGTGCGTCATCGAGGACTGTCTAACTTATTTCCATTGTGGTCCTTAATCTTGTCCCCCAGGATGCGACCCACACCAGTCGACTAACACCCAGGTACCTATTTGCTGCTAGGTGAACAGGACAACAGGTGTAAGGAAACGTGTCGAAATGTTTCCACCCGCCGGGAATCGAACCCGGGCCCTCCGTGTGTGAAGCGAGAGCTTTAGCCACCAGGCCACCTGACCTCAGGTAGATCTGTTTGTGACTTCATGAAGTCCACTATGTGGGCGAAACGTTGTCAATAAAGGTACTCATTTTTCCATCCAGTAAAAGGGCACAATAATGTGGCTGAACAATACATAAATAACCTTCAAAACAGACTAAAACTCACGGGTATTTTGTGTATAAAAGTCAAATAAATACCATTCCTTCAATCAATAGGTTTTAAACAGACGTGGTATAAAAAAAAAAAATCTATAAATTAAGCATGGACTATAAAAGTCCGTAAAAACTAAATTATCCCATAAAAAATGGAATTTAAATAATTATAAACTGGGGGGGACTATCATAATTATTATTATAATCAAGGGGGAAGCGCTAAACCCGGAGGATTATAGAGCGCCTGCTGTATAGTCCTTGTGGCTTAGCGCTTCTTTTTGATTATAATAATAATAATATACAGCGCCTGGGGGGGGGGATATGTGGAAGGCATTCAGGCTTAATTCGGGGAACTGGAGCACAGATCCAATTCCCTAAATCAAGAGCCCCTCACCAACATCAAGGAACCTTCCTTGAGGGGGGGGACTATCATAAACGCTCAGGAGAAACTAATATAAATGAACACTAGCACGCAAGCCAAATAAACTTGACTGAATTATTAACCTTAAATGTTGCTGGTGGGAAGTTGTGTGTGTTGGGGGAGGGACGTATCGTTGCTAGGTTATAAGTACATAACGAAAATAACGACGAAGAAGGAATGTTATTTTATATTTTCGTTGTTGAGTTGGATTAGCGGAGAGTTTGTGACTGTTTACCTAAACTCAGTGTTCATATTCACTCAGTTTTGTGCTCAGTAAGACGCTTTATATAGAGACAAAAATTCGGAAAATTAATGAATTTGTATATTTCGACCCCCCCTCCTGGGATCCTCTGTATATTTCGTCTCCCCTTGGTGGCGTCCTCTGTATATTTCGATCCCCCCTTGCTGGGGTCCTCTGTATATTTCGTCTCCCCTTGCTGGGGTCCTCTGTATATTTCGACCCTCCCCCCTTGCTGGGGTCCTCTGTATATTTCGATCCCCCCTTGCTGGGGTCCACTGTATATTTCGTCTCCCCTTGCTGGGGTCCTCTGTATATTTCGACCCTCCCCCCTTGCTGGGGTCCTCTGTATATTTCGATCCCCCCTTGCTGGGGTCCTCTGTATATTTCGTCTCCACTTGCTGGGGTCCTCTGTATATTTCGATCCCCCCTTGCTGGGGTCCTCTGTATATTTCGATCCCCCCTTGCTGGGGTCCTCTGTATATTTCGTCTCCACTTGCTGGGGTCCTCTGTATATTTCGTCTCCCCTTGCTGGGGTCCTCTGTATATTTCGACCCTCCCCCCTTGCTGGGGTCCTCTGTATATTTCGATCCCCCCTTGCTGGGGTCCTCTGTATATTTCGTCTCCACTTGCTGGCGTCCTCTGTATATTTCGATCCCCCCTTGCTGGGGTCCTCTGTATATTTCGACCCCCCTTGCTGGGATCCTCTGTATATTTCGATCCCCCCTTGCTGGGGTCCTCTGTATATTTCGACCCCCCTTGCTGGGGTCCTCTGTATATTTCGACCCCCCTTGCTGGGGTCCTCTGTATATTTCGACCCCCCTGCTGGGGTCCTCTATATTTCGACACCCTCCTGGGGTCCTTTATATATTCCTTGATTTAACCCTGTTACAATGAGTGTCAGAGGTGCACTGTGCACCTCTGATGTTTATATGAATTAATCTGTGGTAAAATTGGTTTCGTTAAACGTCGTTTCTCATAAAGTAGCCGTTTCCAAGAGCCTGTCGACGACGTTAAGTGAGGACTTTCTGTGTAGAAAATTTACGGTTGCTATGAGTTTTTTTACAAGTATCTGAGGATGAGAGACCACGAAAATATAGTTCAGGCATTTCCGATAAGTATTGTTATTTTAATGGGGGAGGAAGTGCCAAACCCTAGGGGTCATACAGTGAATGGGGAAACGGGATGTAATCAGGTTTAATTCAAAGGGGGAGGGTAGAAGGTAGCTCTTGATTTCTTGTTTCAAGAGCCCTTTATCTGCTTCAAGGTTGGGTGAGTGATAGGCGCATTAAGTCAGTAGATCAAACATTATGAATATAAACCATATCACGGGTGGGGATAGAACCCGCGGTCATAGTCTCAAAACTCCAGCCCGTCGCGTTAACCACTAGACCAGCTAGCCACAATAAGATTCATCCAACTAGGTATATTTCTACACCATAGGAAGGTTAGCACAGGCACCTCTGTGACCACAAATGCAAGTTTTTACAGACGAATCTCCAGCTAGCGTGGCCGTGACGAACTCTAGCTCAAGTCCCCTCAAAGCCATCAACATGACTCACGAAATCGTGGTATGGTTTGTTAGCAATCGTGTCATTACGATTTCATGAGTCAATTTATGAATATACTCATTTTTTTCATATCAGGTCCAAAAACTACGTGTACAACTCTTCAAATACAATTTATTATCTTGTACACAAGTTGGTAGTACATTTAGTTAGTGTCTTAACCTAGAATATAATTTACAGTTGCCAGGTTATGTTTGAGGGAGGGGCCAAGGCACTCTCCTGGCCCCGCCTCTAGTGTTGGTTTGTGTGTGGGCACCCACCTGGTCGTAGTTGTAGGCTACTCACAGCTCCTGGCCCCACCGTGGTCGGCTTCAGTAACACCTTACCTCGTGGGCACTGTCGTAACTATATGTAAAGCTCTGTATGTAGACTTTTCCATCTAGGCCATTTTTTTCGTAGTTGTAATATGTGGTAATGTGTGTTAGTGAGGGTTTATGGGGCACGGAGATAGTGGGGGTATATAAAAACACACATGTAAACATACCCTCTCCTATTAGTGGTTGCAGAGGTCGAGTCTCAGCTCCTGGCCCAGCATTTCTGCTGGACGCTACTGGTTTCACACTCCTGGCATCGTGAACCCTGTTATTTAAGTGCACGGATCTACCACTTCCCTGTCCAGATCATTCAGCTTCCTGACAACTTTGAGACTAAATCGTTTTCCTAACACACGTACGTAGTGTGTGTCTCAAACTGTAATCGATCCCACTACAAACTTACTGAATATAAACGCAATAGCATGCACAATATCATAAAATGAGACGCTTTTACACACACACACACACACACACACACACAGAGCTAAGAGGTATGTCCTACGAGGAGAGGTTAAGGGAAATCAACCTGACGACACTGGAGGACAGGAGAGATAGGGGGGATATGATAACGACATACAAAATACTGAGAGGAATTGACAAGGTGGACAAAGACAGGATGTTCCAGAGATTGGACACAGTAACAAGGGGACACAGTTGGAAGTTTAAGACACAGATGAATCACAGGGATGTTAGGAAGTATTTCTTCAGCCACAGAGTAGTCAGTAAGTGGAATAGTTTGGGAAGCGATGTAGTGGAGGCAGGATCCATACATAGCTTTAAGCAGAGGTATGATAAAGCTCACGGCTCAGGGAGAGTGACCTAGTAGCGACCAGTGAAGAGGCGAGGCCAGGAGCTCGGACTCGACCCCCGCAACCTCAAATAGGTGAGTATACATATTTGTGACACTCCGCAATACATATATCACGCACTACAAATATTAAATCCTCACACTACATCCATCACAATAATATATGTTTCATTTATATATGGGGTCAGGAAAGGAGCAGATATTTGACCACCTATATTGACAGTGATGCGAGTTCTTTTGAGTGTGTGTGGAATAAGACGGATGTTGAGGACGGTAGTAGTAATGTCAGTCGGGTACACATGTGCGATAATAACCTTGACAGAGCTGCACATGGACCAGTGTTGAGTTGTGGCGTCAAGTGCAGTGTATAAACCATGACGAGGTGACCAGGAAGGATTACGCAGCAAGTGAGGAAGATCGGACATCATCTGGAGTCTCGTTGCCAACTGTGTGTGTGTGGGGAGGAGACGACTAGGATGTACTCCAGCATCCAGGACTTCTCTTAGCAACCACAGAGAGATGTCGGATTCCATTGCCTTCAGGGTATCAAACTCGCATAGTAGTTTGCTGACATTTTCTCTGTCGTATGTCCAGTACTCGCTGGTGCACTCTTGATCTTTGCCTCTCGCCCCTTAACCCTCAGTCACTTGATGTTGACGGTTCCTAGCCTCTTGGGTTTGTTAATTATCCTAGGCTAAATCAGCGTGTTATTTTATATGCCTATAACAACTGTGTGCCCTAAAAGTATTGTTAAACAACACTGGTGTGTTATGCTAAGCTTACATTAAACTGATTTAAAATTTTGGTCTTTTTCTGGTCTCTTTGCAAGTTTTGAATTAACTTTGGGCGCTGCATTATCTTAATTTACCATTTTTTATTGAAGAAATTTAGATATCAGTTTCCATGTGATGATTTGTGAATGACCCTTCTGCATTGTCAACTTTGGCCGCGCTCTGCGCTATTTCAATCAGGTACATTGGGCAGAGCTGTATGACCCCTACGGGTTTAGAGTTTGGTTATGATTAAAATATCGATTACTAGGATACGTCTATTGAGTCTTCTAGCAACCGAAATACGTCTAGTTTTAAGGATTGGATTGTCCAATGTGTCCCCCAAACCCCCGTCACAAGGCTGTGGAAATCCTCACCACCAGTCCTGTTAGGCATTAGTATGATTTCAAAAGTTGGCAACAGGACAGGTTATAATTTATTCTGATTTAATAACCTTTTCTTAAGTTTAGAAATAGTCATACCTCCATTATTTGGCTCCTATATCCCTAAGGGGTATAGGTACCCCCTTGCCCATTTAACAACCCCTGATTTATGCTTGTTCAGGGACAGGATTCATACTGACGCTGTATATCCCGAGATGAGTTTATGTATGCCCTAATTGGTACTTTATTTAGGTTCCTGATAACAGCTACCTGAAATGAATAGTGGCTTCTCCCAGACTCACACGTTTGGTTCTCTCCTCATTGTCGAGGTCAGGTTAGGTAAGGTTTTTTCAGGAAACAGGAAAAGTGTTTCCTGACGCGGGTCTTAGTTATATGATGACCGACCACTGGAGGTTTTGGTCATCTGACAGAGACCTTCCACTGGCTTACCTCTCCACCCCTTTAAAAATCATGATTATAACTATAACCATCTGATTAATTACTGTATAACAATAATATATATCACTTTAAACTTAAATCACGTTAGTCCTTCACATTTCTAATTGTCAACCTGGCTTCAAATTCTCCTAGCCTATATGTGGTTAAAATCTTCAGCAGGTGTTGCATATACATGTCAAGTTAACATTGTTAACATTGTGGGTTATTTGTGTATTGTTTCTATGTAATTATGTGATCAGTTCCTGATCAGCCGGGCTGTGGCTCGTACGTTGGTTTGCGTGCAGCCAGCAGCAACAGCCTGGTTGATCAGGCTCTGACCCACCAGGAGGCCTGGTCACAGACCGGGCCGCGGGGGCGTTGACCCCCGGAACTCTCTCCAGGTCTCCAGGTAAGTAATCCAAGCATAGGAGAAACGACAACATTACGCTTCAAGTCGGACCGACACGTCGTCCTAAGTGTATTTCTCCTGTGTCCGGGTTATTCGTGTGTCGTTCAGTACTGTGACGTTTTATTCTGTATTTTCATGATTGTGTGTGTAGGGGCGGGTATGTTAGTAGGTCGTAAAGGTATGGTATTAAAAGAATTTAAGATTTTACGCCAGTTAAATGCAAATAAAAACGTTCATTTGACAGCTACAAATAAGCATTTGACAGGCTCACACGCACACGAAATTGCTTCACATAAATATTTAAGAATTGGCATGACAGAGTTGACGAGGTTGGCTAGGAAGGGGGTTTCCAGTAATGGCCAGTAAAATGGTTGCACCAGCGTCCGCTACCACAAAAAAGGCAAATACAAATGTAAGATAAGATAAGATAAGATAAGATTTCGTTCGGATTTTTAACCCCGTAGGGTTAGCCACCCAGGATAACCCAAGAAAGTCAGTGCGTCATCGAGGACTGTCTAACTTATTTCCATTGTGGTCCTTAATCTTGTCCCCCAGGATGCGACCCACACCAGTCCACTAACACCCAGGTACCTATTTGCTGCTAGGTGAACAGGACAACAGGTGTAAGGAAACGTGTCGAAATGTTTCCACCCGCCGGGAATCGAACCCGGGCCCTCCGTGTGTGAGGCGGGAGCTTTAGCCACCAGGCCACCGGGCCATATATGTACATATATGTACATATATGTATTCCCAGACAAGGATAGATACACCAAAATGTGTATGTCTTGTGAATAGATAATGGAAATAAGTCACTGACTTTTTTTTGGCTATTCTGGGTAATTTACACTATGTATGATAATTATGTGTACCTGTTTACCTGTACCTCAATACACTTGCTAGTATAGTAAGTGCATTTAGGTACAGGCTTTAAACCCAATTAACCAACGAACAAGTAATCATAATCTATTACATAATCTAACCTTGTAGTGAACATGTATCCTTGGAAACTACTGAGTTCAGTATGGTGGAACAGGTACAATGAAATTATATAAAGGCGCCGCTGAAGTCTGAGAGTTTTAGTGATTATTGCTTTGCCAGTCGTCTTTGTCCACTCTTGAACTGCTCCAGAAACCTTTTGAGAGGCTGTTGGCAGTCTTCCTGTTATTATTATGAGTAATGAGTGTCCATTGTCATGGTGAGTCAAGAGATCACGTGGCTTGTATCGCATAGATGTCTACACAGTCTCTCTCTCTCAAAAAAAAAAGCAGAATTGAGAGTTCTCGGTATTTTGCCCAGTGGCCGCCCGACGTGATGTTTATTTCCCTTAATGTTTATGAGTGTCCTTGCAACATGAAACAAGCCCAGTTCGCTAGGCTCATGTTGTTTGTAGGCTCGATGGCGGAGTGGATAAGGTGACACGTACGTTTTGCTGTAACTTGAGGAGGGACAATGTGTCGTGGGGTCGAACCCTGGCCTGCTGCAGTTTGATAAATTATATATATATATATATATATATATATATATATATATATATATATATATATAGTATATATAATGTGTGTGTGTGTGTCGTGCCGAATAGGCAGAACTTGCGATCTTGGCTTAAATAGCAACGTTCATCTTGCCATATAGGACAAGTGAAAATTTGTGTATGCAATAATTTCGCCAAAATCATTCTGAACCTAACGAAAAAAATATATTTCACTGTGTTTGTTTAGTATTAAATTATTGTAAACGTATTTAAAATATATTAAGTTGGGTTAGGCTAAAATAAATTATTCTTGTTATAATAAGGTTAGGTAAGTTTTCTAAGATCCTTTTGGTGCAAAATTATAAATTTTTACATTAACATTAATGAAAAAATATATCTTTAAACGTATAAGAGAAAATTTTAGAAAGTACTTAATTTTAAATGAGTTCTTGCTAATTGACCAGTTTTACATATTCGGCACGACATATATATATATATATATATATATATATATATATATATATATATATATATATATATATATGAGCTGCCTTAATGCAGGTGTAGGCCACTTGATCCAGGGAACTGGGGCTACACTCTCCATCCTTGGATCAAATATGACTACCTTCCATTTCCTAGGTGCTGTATTATGCTACCCTTTCGGGCTTAACGCTTCTTGAATGATAATACCTTGAGTTTAAAGACTGTCTACTGCACGGTGGGTCAGGCAGCATTTACACCGGAGCCATTTTGACTCGAGTCAAAAATGACTCGTTTCCGCTTATTCGTTAAGAGTTAACAGTCATGTTTGTCAGTATTTTGTCTATGGGTGTGTGGACACATTCCCTTCAGACCCTTCAAGACTGAGGGACTGATTACCTCATCTTTTGTACAGAGTTCTACAGTCTTCACGTTGTCCTTGACTTTCTATTGATAAAGCCACTGGTGGGCGAAACGTCTACAATACTGTGGATTTTGGCTACATTATACTAATATCTCGACTTAAATTCAGCTGCTGACAATAATAGTTATAAGGATTTTTTTTAATTTATGGAGTAAACGTTAACAGAGTAACCTCGTGCGAATCATTTCGAAATTTGCAAAAAAAATATTTAATTGGCTATAAGAACATAAGAAATGAGGAACACTGCAGGAGGCCTACTGGCCTATACTAGGCAGGTCTCTCAAACACAAACCCATTAACAAAAATATTTGCCCAACCCATTGTTATACATCTCTAAGTATATTTAATGTCGACAGAATTTTTTTGTGTGTGTACTCATCTATTTGTGGTTGCAGGGGTCGATTCATAGCTCCTGGCCCCGCCTCTTCACTGATAGCTACTAGGTCCTCACTCTCCCTGCTCCATGAGCTGTATCATACCTCGTCTTAAAACTATGTATAGTTCCTGCCTCCACTACGTCACTTGCCAGACTATTCCACACAAGTGTATATTACCATACACTTGTGTGTATATGGTAATGCATCATTACTAAAGACTGAATAAACGTATAGTGAGTTATTTAGCTTTTACAGGCACATTCAGGGTTACTGTTAAAAGGATTATATACTCTTGGTTGTTAAATTAACAGTAATGGTACGTGTTGTCACAGTACTGAGTTTGGATCACGATCCTGGTGTCTGGGATCACAAGGATCACAGTGTGTAAGGTGCTTGGTTTATGTAATCCTCTAGCTTTGTGTCCGCCATACATGGTGAGAGACGTGACTCGACTCGGCGTGACTTGACGTGTCTCGACTCGGCGTGACTTGACGTGTCTCGACTCGGCGTGACTTGACGTGTCTCGACTCGGCGTGACTTGACGTATCTCGACTTGACGTATCTGGACTCGGCGTGACTTGACGTATCTCGACTCGGCGTGACTTGACATATCTCGACTCGGCGTGACTTGACATATCTCGACTCGGCGTGACTTGACATATCTCGACTCGGCGTGACTTGACGTATCTCGACTCGGCGTGACTTGACATATCTCGACTCGGCGTGACTTGACATATCTCGACTCGGCGTGACTTGACATATCTCGACTCGGCGTGACTTGACATATCTCGACTCGGCGTGACGTGACTCGACTCGTTTAATGTAATAAGTAATTCCTGAAAGGAGTATTGGAGACCAATAACGCTTTGATGCACTTGTCCAGAAACCAGTTATCTGATTTAAATATTTACGACAAAATGGCAGCAGATAGGAAAATGCAATTTTCTGTATATGATGGCTAAATAAATAGAAATTTTACCGAAATGCATTTAGCTGTAGGTTATTCTACGTATTGGCGAACATACGTAGAACTGTCTTGAGGACATCTACTGGTATCTAGCAAGCAGTCTAGAAGTGTGTCTTGAGGACATCTACTGGTATCTAGCAAGCAGTCTAGAAGTGTGCCTTGAGGACATCTACTGGTATCTAGCAAGCAGTCTAGAAGTGTGTCTTGAGGACATCTACTGGTATCTAGCAAGCAGTCTAGAAGTGTGTCTTGAGGACATCTACTGGTATCTAGCAAGCAGTCTAGAAGTGTGTCTTGAGGACATCTACTGGTATCTAGCAAGCAGTCTAGAAGTGTCTTGAGGACATCTACTGGTATCTAGCAAGCAGTCTAGAAGTGTGCCTTGAGGACATCTACTGGTATCTAGCAAGCAGTCTAGAAGTGTGTCTTGAGGACATCTACTGGTATCTAGCAAGCAGTCTAGAAGTGTGTCTTGAGGACATCTACTGGTATCTAGCAAGCAGTCTAGAAGTGTCTTGAGGACATCTACTGGTATCTAGCAAGCAGTCTAGAAGTGTGCCTTGAGGACATCTACTGGTATCTAGCAAGCAGTCTAGAAGTGTGTCTTGAGGACATCTACTGGTATCTAGCAAGCAGTCTAGAAGTGTCTTGAGGACATCTACTGGTATCTAGCAAGCAGTCTAGAAGTGTGCCTTGAGGACATCTACTGGTATCTAGCAAGCAGTCTAGAAGTGTCTTGAGGACATCTACTGGTATCTAGCAAGCAGTCTAGAAGTGTGCCTTGAGGACATCTACTGGTATCTAGCAAGCAGTCTAGAAGTGTGCCTTGAGGACATCTACTGGTATCTAGCAAGCAGTCTAGAAGTGTGTCTTGAGGACATCTACTGGTATCTAGCAAGCAGTCTAGAAGTGTCTTGAGGACATCTACTGGTATCTAGCAAGCAGTCTAGAAGTGTGCCTTGAGGACATCTACTGGTATCTAGCAAACAGTCTAGAAGTGTGCCTTGAGGACATCTACTGGTATCTAGCAAGCAGTCTAGAAGTGTGCCTTGAGGACATCTACTGGTATCTAGCAAGCAGTCTAGAAGTGTGCCTTGAGGACATCTACTGGTATCTAGCAAGCAGTCTAGAAGTGTGCCTTGAGGACATCTACTGGTATCTAGCAAGCAGTCTAGAAGTGTGTCTTGAGGACATCTGCTGATATCTAGCAAGCAGTCTCTCACACGTCACCACAAGACAGTGTATAAGAGTGAGAGTGGAGGGTCTTTGATGGGGAGTATCACAGCCAGTCCATAATTATATTATCGTATACGGAAAAATACTTATTCACATGTCCTACCATAGTGTTTTAAATGTTTTAATTAAGAACAGGACTTTGTGGACACAGTGTACTTTCTCTCTCTCTCTCTCTCTCTCTCTCTCCCTCTCTCTCTCTCTCTCTCCTCTCTCTCTCTCTCTCTCTCTCTCTCTCTCTCACTCTCTCTCTCTCTCTCTCTCTCTCTCTCTCTCTCTCTCTCTCTCTCACTCTCTCTCTCTCTCTCTCTCTCTCTCTCTCTCTCTCTCTCTCTCTCTCTCTGGTGTATATATATTTACCTCTGTGTGTATACAATGTGGGGAAAAAATCAAATTTTTACAAGTGCTGGTCAATGAGAACAGCAAATTTTAAGAAATAAACTTGAATTTCACGAAGACTTTCACCAACTCTCTCAGTGTTGCTCCCGACCTGAACCAAAACTCATGGTAATTGTAACAACGTTACTTTTTGACATATTAATGGTATACAAGACTCACGAAATCGTAATGACACGATTGCAAACAAACCATACCACGGGTGGGGATAGAACCCGCGGTCAGAGAGTCTCAAAACTCCAGACCGTCGCGTTAGCCACTGGACCAGCTAGCCACAATAAGATTCGTCCAACTAGGTATATTTCTACACCATAGGAATGTTAGCATAGGCCACCACTGTGACCACAAATGCAAGTTTTTACAGACGAATCTCCAGCTAGCTGGTCTAGTGGCTAACGAGACGGGCTGGAGTTTTGAGACTCCCTGACCGCGGGTTCAAGTCCCGCCCGTGGTATGGTTTGTTTGCAATCGTGTCATTACGATTTCGTGAGTCATGTTGACGGCTTTGAAGGGACTTGAGCTAGAGTTCATCACGGCCACGCTACCTGGTCCAGTGGCTAACGCGACGGTCTGGAGTTTTGAGACTCTCTGACCGCGGGTTCAAGTCCCGCCCGTGGTATGGTTTTAATGGTATACAATACTGAGATGATCATGAATATGACGCGTATGTAACACTCAGTATATATATTGTTGACAGTAAAGATCCTTAAGTGTTGATCTCTCTCACATTGTGTGTGTGTACTCACCTAACTGTGGTTCCAGGGGTCGATACTCAGCTCCTAGCCCCGTGTGTGTGTGTACTCACCTAGTTGTACTCACCTAGTTGAGGTTGCGGGGGTCGAGTCCGAGCTCCTGGCCCCGCCTCTTCACTGATCGCTACTATGTCTCTCTCCCTGAGCCGTGAGCTTTATCATACCTCTGCTTAAAGCTATGTATGGATCCTGCCTCCACTACATCGCTTCCCAAACTATTCCACTTACTGACTACTCTGTGGCTGAAGAAATACTTCCTAACATCCCTGTGATTCATCTGTGTCTTCAGCTTCCAACTGTGTGTGTGTGTGTGTGTGTGTGCGTATAGTGTGACCAATAGGTAAAACTGGTCATTGAGGGTAGAACTTTTGGTAGCTTTAAATAAGGTGTAGGTTAGACTGCCGAGTGAGTGTGAGTCAGACGTGCCTAGCAAGGGCCAAGAGGCCTACTGCAGCGATCAATCTTATCTTACATACAACTTTTTATAAGAATAATTAGACCCGTGCACAGAAGCCTCGTCTAACTGGCCTCACCACTTCTGTTTAATTTATAAACGTAAATAAACCTCTATTATTTAAATTTGTTAATACCTAATTATTTTCTTTACAGATTCTGAAGCCAAGAGGCAGCAGATGTGACGGTAAGTTAGTTAATTATATCAGCTGGGTCGTTAGCACAATCAGCTCACACACTGAGGTCCGGGGTTCGAATCTTCTCTGGTACGGCTGGAAAATATTAGGGACGTGTTTCCATAAGACACCTGCTGTCCATGTTCACGCATCAGTGTAAAATAGGTACCTGGGTGTTGGTGGACTGGTGTGGGTCGCATCCTGGGTGTTAGTGGACTGGTGTGGGTCGCATCCTGGGTGTTAGTGGACTGGTGTGGGTCGCATCCTGGGTGTTAGTGGACTGGTGTGGGTTGCATCCTGGGTGTTAGTGGACTGGTGTGGGTCGCATCCTAGGGTGTTAGTGGACTGGTGTGGGTCGCATCCTGGGTGTTAGTGGGACTGGTGTGGGTCACATCCTGGGTGTTAGTGGACTGGTGTGGGTCCGCATCCTGGGTGTTAGTGGACTGTGGGTGGGTCATCCTGGGTGTTAGTGGACTGCGTGGGTCGCATCCTGGGTGTTAGTGGACGGTGTGGGTCGCCTCCTGGGTGTGAGGGGACTGGTGTGGGTCGCATCCTGGGTGTTAGTGGACTGGTGTGGGTTGCATCCTGGGTGTTAGTGGACTGGTGTGGGTCGCATCCTGGGTGTTAGTGGACTGGTGTGGGTCGCATCCTGGGTGTTAGTGGACTGGTGTGGGTCACATCCTGGGTGTTAGTGGACTGGTGTGGGTCGCATCCTGGGTGTTAGTGACTGGTGTGGGTCGCATCCCGGGTGTTAGTGGACTGGTGTGGGTCGCATCCTGGGTGTTAGTGGACTGCGGGTCGCATCTCCCGGGTGTTAGTGGACTGGTGTGGGTCGCATCCTGGGTGTTAGTGGACTGGTGTGGGCACATCCTGGGTGTTAGTGGACTGGTGTGGGTCGCATCCTGGGTGTTAGTGGACTGGTGTGGGTCGCATCCTGGGTGTTAGTGGACTGTGGGTCGCATCCTGGGTGTTAGTGGACTGGTGAGGGTGGCATCCTGGGTGTTAGTGGACTGGTGTGGGCGCATCCTGGGTAGTTAGGACTGGTGTGGGTCGCATCCCTGGGTGTTAGTGGACTGGTGTGGGTCACATCCTGGGTGTTAGTGGACTGGTGTGGGTCGCATCCGGGGTGGTAGTGGACTGGTGGGTGGGTCATCCTGGGTGTTAGTGGACTGGTGGGTCGGGCATCCTCGGGTGTTGTGGACTGCGTGGGTCGCATCCCTGGGTGTTAGTGGACTGGTGTGGGTCGCATCCTGGGTGTTAGTGGACTGTGGGTCGCATCCTGGGTGTTAGTGGACTGGTGTGGGTCGCATCCTGGGTGTTAGTGGACTGTGTGGGTCGCATCCTGGGCGTTAGTGGACCGGTGTGGGTCGCATCCTTGGGTGTTAGTGGACTGGTGTGGGTCACATCCTGGGCGTTAGTGGACTGGTGTGGGTCGCATCCTGGGTGTTAGTGGACTGTGGGTCACATCCTGGGTGTTAGTGGACTGGTGTGGGTCGCATCCTGGGTGTTAGTGGACTGTGGGTGGCATCCTGGGACAAAACTGACCTAATTTGCGGGAAATGTTCAGCATAACGAGTGACTTTCATATAGTAGTATGTCACTGATGTCAGCTATGGTCTGTATGCAGCACACATGTACTGTATGTACACACGTACTGTATACCTTGTACATGTGTACTGTATACCTTGTACATATGTATACCTTGCACATGTATTGGCATCTTGCACACACTTGGCATACCCTTGTACACATCAGATACCCTTAGTACATGTACTGCATGATCACTTTGCACATGTACTGAAGATTACCTTGTACATGTACTCAGATACCTTGTACATGCAATTTGTATACTTGTACATGTACTGATATCTTGCATTAACGTACTTGCATACCCTTGTACACTGGCATATCCTGTACTGCATTTGCACATCTTGCACATGTATTCCTGTATACCTTGTACATGTATCTGCATACCCTTGTACATGTACTGGCATATCTTGTACATGTACTGTATACCTTGTACATGTATTGGCATACCTTGTACATGTACTAGACACCTTGTACATGCACTGGCATATTCTAGATACAGTACTTGTATACTGTACATACTGCATGTCCTTGTACATGTACTGGCATACTTGTACATGTAATGCATATCTTGTACATGCAATTGCATACCTTGTACATGTACTCAGATACCTTGTACATGTACTGGCATACCTTGTACATGTAATCTTCATACTTTGTAACATGTACTGGCATATCCTTACACAGTAATTGGTATACCTGCACATGTGTGCATACCTTGTACATGTACTTGTATACCTTTGTACATGCACAGGTATGCCCTGCATGTACTGGCATACATGACAGATGCATAATTGTACATGTACTTGTATACCTTGGTACATGTACAGACATGTCACATGCATTCTACATACCTTGTACATGTACTGGTATATCTTGTACATGCACTGGTATACCTTACACATGTACTGGCATATCTTGTACATGCACTTGTACACCTTGTACATGTATCAGATATTGTTACTGCTGGCATACTGTACATGCACTTGTATACCTTGTACATGTATGCATAACCTTGCACATGTACTGGATATTGTAACATGCACTGGTATACCTTGTACATGGCCTGTACACCTTGTACATGTACTGAGACACCCTTCTGCACGTACTGGCATACCCACATGCACTTGAGATACCCTGTACATGCACTTGCATACCCAGACATGTACTGCAGGATACTTGTACATGTATTGCATACCTTATAACATGTACTTGTGATACTTTGTACATGTACTGGCATACCTTGTACATGTAATTGGTATACCTTTGTACATGTACTGAAGACATACTCATAATATGCACTGCAGGATACCTTGTACATGCACTGGCATGTCTTGTACATGACTGAAGGACTGTATACCTGCATACCCTTGCATGTACTTGGCATAATCTTGTACATGTACCTGCAGAGCACCCTTGTACATGCACTGCATACTTGTACACGTATTCAGACATTGTACAATGCACTGGCATACCTTGCACATTACATGCATACCCTGCAATTTGTATCCCTTGTACATGCACTGCATACCCTGTACATGTACTCTTGCATACTTGTACATGTATGCACAATAATTCACATGCACTGCATACTGCACATGCACTGGGCATATCTATTACGTACTGGTATACTTTGTATATAGCATACCTTGTACATGCACTGCATACCTTGTACATGGTCTTGCATACCTTGCATGTACTGGGCATACCTTGTACATGCACTGGCATACCTTGCACATGTATGGCATATCTTGTACATGTACTTGTATATACTTGTACATGTACTTGCATACCTTGTACATACTTAGATATCTTGTACATGCACTGGTATATCTTTGTACATGTACTGGTACACCTTGTACATGCACTGCATACCCTTGTATACAGGCCCTACGTACTTGTCATATCTTGTACATGTATTCTGCATACCCTTGTACATACCAGCACCTTACCATGTACAGATACCCTGTACGCACTGGCATACCCTGCACATACTGACACCTTGTAACATACACTGCATACTTTGTACATGTACTTGCATACCACTTGCACATCTGGCATACCCTTGTATGCACGATATCTTGCACATGTACTTGGCATACTTGTACATGCAATGATACCTTGCACATATACTTGTATACACCTTGTACATGTACTTCAGTATATCTTGTACTGCACTGGCATACCTTGGCACATGCACTTGGCATATCTTGTACATGTATATCTGGTAACATGTACTTGTACACCTGCATATTGCATACCCTTTGTACATGTACTTGTACATTGCAATATACCCTGCACATGCACTAATACTATACAATGTAATTGTACATCTCATACAGATAGGATACCTTGTACATGTATCTGTATACCTGTACATATACTGGTATATCTTGTACATGTACTTGTATACCTTGGCTGGTGACATAACTGCATACTGCACTCAGTATACCCTGTACATATATTCTATGCAATTGCATAATACACTTGCATACTTGTACTTGCATACCCTTGTACATATACCGGCATACCTTGTACATGCATGACACCCTTGTTACATGCATGCATACTGTACATGTACTGGCATATTCTTATGTACAATGTATCTTGTACACACCACATTACCCTGCATGCACAGACACCTTGTACATACCAGGCATATCTTGTACATTGTACTGTATGGACCACCCTGCACATGCACTGGCATACCCTTGTACATTGTACTGCAGATATCTTGTACATGTACTGGCATACCCTGTACACCCGTACCAGACACCCTGCACATGCACTTGTATACCTTGTACATGCACTGGTATACCTTGTACATGTACTGGTATACCTTGTACATGTACTTGTATACCTTGTACATGTACTGGTATACCTTGTACATGTACTTGTATACCTTGTACATGTACTGGTATACCTTGTACATGTACTGGTATACCTTGTACATGTACTGGTATACCTTGTACATGTACTGGTATACCTTGTACATGTACTTGTATACCTTGTACATGTACTTGTATACCTTGTACATGTACTGGTATACCTTGTACATGTACTTGTATACCTTGTACATGTACTGGTATACCTTGTACATGTACTGGTAGTAAATAAAGACATATTATTACTAATGTCTGCATGTAACTTCTAAGTCCAGGACCAACATATCAGAAACCACGGTCATGGTATCAGAAACACGGCTGAGACAAGTGTAAAAGTCTTCAGATCAACCATGTTGTGGTGGATATGTAGGTCACTGGGCCGCTAGCAGCAATAGCCTGGTTGACCAGGCAAGCACCAGATGAACCTGGCCCATGGCCGGGCTCCGAGAGTAGAAAAACCCTCGGAACTCATCAAAGTTATATCAGAGGGACAAGTACGATGGCAGACCATTGCACCTTCTCAGGCTTTAGAATTTGCATGATCAGTCGGTGGGTTGAATGCTAATGCTGTACAGAGACCTGAAGGATTATTTTGGGAGATTCATGATGGGTATTTTGAAATATATAATCCTTGTAGTGGCTGACAGTATATAATCCTTGTAGTGGCTGACAGTATATAATCCTTGTAGTGGCTGACAGTATATAATCCTTGTAGTGGCTGACAGCCGAATTCACGAGGTTGATATGTGTACCTCTCAGCTCCAGTGATATGTTCGGTGTGATGATTATTCCCAGATCCTGGCTTTTCTGTTCATCCTAGTTTGTGTTCCGTCATGGGTTTTTCACCTCCTTCCCGAGCTTCAGCTCCTGGTCCCGCCTCGTACTAGTCAGGCGCCTGGTAGTTGACTTCTACTGATGAATGATACACTGTGCAACACTGAGGTATCTTTGTGAAAACGTTTCGCCTACCAGTGGGTTCCTCTTTTCAACACTGGTTGGTAAAACGTTTCCGCAGTAAAGATCATCCTGCAGGTTCTCTGGCCCATTTATCTACACTGACCATCAATCTCTTGGGTCCTTCATACCGTCCCTATCTTGCTAATTCCACATTTCCACCAGCTTAGCGCAGACGTCTATTCTATTCTTCACTCTGTCTATTCCCTATCTGTCTATTCTACACTCTCTCTACCTTCCTTATACTACTACATAACACAGTAGAAGGATTCTCTACCCTTCTTATTCCACCACTTTAATACAGTAGAAGGATATCCTAGTGCTTATGTGGGTGTGAAGGTTCCCATCTTACTCCCCCTCCTGTTCTGGGCAGAATCAACAGTCTATCCTTGTTCCCTTCGGTGATAAGGGAGGTGTGGGCGTGGTAGTTAAGGTGGGGGCGAGGGTGATGTTATAGTTGTGGTGTAATGAGGGTAGCAATGGAGGGGGGTGGTGGTGGGAAGGAAAGCAGAGGTGTGGTAAGGGCGAACGTGATAGAATCGAGAAAGAACGTAGTGTAAGAGGAGGTGGGGGTGAGGGGGATGTTTGCAGTGTTGGAGGGGAGGGGGGATTGTTGGAACGTAAGGATGATGGTGTAGCAAATCTTATCCCCACCCCAGCCATCTTAACCTCGCCCCCAGATATCTTAACGCTACACCCAGCCATCATAACCCCCACCCCATCTATATTAACCCTACACCCAGCCATCTTAATCCCCACCCCATCTATCTTAACGCTACACCCAGCCATCTTAACCCCACCCATCTATCTTAACGCTACACCCAGCCATCTTAACCCCACCCATCTATCTTAACGCTACACCCAGCCATCTTAACCCCCACCCATCTATCTTAACCCTACACCCAGCCATCTTAACCCCCACCCCATCTATCTTAACCCTACACCCAGCCATCTTAACCCCCACCCATCTATCTTAACCCTACACCCAGCCATCATAACCCCCACCCCATCTATCTTAACGCTACACCCAGCCATCTTAACCCCACCCATCTATCTTAACCCTACACCCAGCCATCTTAACCCCCACCCCATCTATCTTAACCCTACACCCAGCCATCATAACCCCCACCCATCTATCTTAACCCTACACCCAGCCATCTTAACCCCACCCATCTATCTTAACGCTACACCCAGCCATCTTAACCCCCACCCCATCTATCTTAACGCTACACCCAGCCATCTTAATCCCCACCCCATCTATCTTAACGCTACACCCAGCCATCTTAACCCCACCCATCTATCTTAACGCTACACCCAGCCATCTTAACCCCACCCATCTATCTTAACGCTACACCCAGCCATCTTAACCCCCACCCCATCTATCTTAACCCTACACCCAGCCATCTTAATCCCCACCCCATCTATCTTAACGCTACACCCAGCCATCTTAACCCCCACCCATCTATCTTAACGCTACACCCAGCCATCTTAACCCCAACCCATCTATCTTAACGCTACACCCAGCCATCTTAACCCCACCCCATCTATCTTAACGCTACACCCAGCCATCTTAATCCCCACCCATCTATCTTAACGCTACACCCAGCCATCTTAACCCCACCCCATCTATCTTAACGCTACACCCAGCCATCTTAACCCCACCCATCTATCTTAACGCTACACCCAGCCATCTTAACCCCACCCCATCTATCTTAACGCTACACCCAGCCATCTTAACCCCACCCATCTATCTTAACGCTACACCCAGCCATCTTAACCCCACCCCATCTATCTTAACGCTACACCCAGCCATCTTAACCCCACCCATCTATCTTAACGCTACACCCAGCCATCTTAACCCCACCCCATCTATCTTAACGCTACACCCAGCCATCTTAACCCCCACCCATCTATCTTAACGCTACACCCAGCCATCTTAACCCCACCCATCTATCTTAACGCTACACCCAGCCATCTTAACCCCACCCATCTATCTTAACGCTACACCCAGCCATCTTAATCCCCACCCCATCTATCTTAACGCTACACCCAGCCATCTTAACCCCACCCATCTATCTTAACCCTACACCCAGCCATCTTAACCCCACCCATCTATCTTAACGCTACACCCAGCCATCTTAACCCCACCCATCTATCTTAACGCTACACCCAGCCATCTTAACCCCACCCATCTATCTTAACGCTACACCCAGCCATCTTAATCCCCACCCCATCTATCTTAACGCTACACCCAGCCATCTTAACCCCACCCATCTATCTTAACCCTACACCCAGCCATCTTAACCCCACCCATCTATCTTAACGCTACACCCAGCCATCTTAACCCCACCCATCTATCTTAACGCTACACCCAGCCATCTTAACCCCACCCATCTATCTTAACGCTACACCCAGCCATCTTAATCCCCACCCCATCTATCTTAACGCTACACCCAGCCATCTTAACCCCACCCATCTATCTTAACGCTACACCCAGCCATCTTAATCCCCACCCCATCTATCTTAACGCTACACCCAGCCATCTTAACCCCCACCCATCTATCTTAACGCTACACCCAGCCATCTTAACCCCACCCATCTATCTTAACGCTACACCCAGCCATCTTAACCCCACCCCATCTATCTTAACGCTACACCCAGCCATCTTAACCCCCACCCATCTATCTTAACGCTACACCCAGCCATCTTAACCCCACCCATCTATCTTAACGTTACACCCAGCCATCTTAACCCCACCCATCTATCTTAACGCTACACCCAGCCATCTTAACCCCACCCATCTATCTTAACGCTACACCCAGCCATCTTAATCCCCACCCCATCTATCTTAACGCTACACCCAGCCATCTTAACCCCACCCATCTATCTTAACGCTACACCCAGCCATCTTAATCCCCACCCCATCTATCTTAACGCTACACCCAGCCATCTTAACCCCACCCATCTATCTTAACGCTACACCCAGCCATCTTAACCCCACCCCATCTATCTTAACGCTACACCCAGCCATCTTAACCCCACCCATCTATCTTAACGCTACACCCAGCCATCTTAATCCCCACCCCATCTATCTTAACGCTACACCCAGCCATCTTAACCCCACCCCATCTATCTTAACGCTACACCCAGCCATCTTAATCCCCACCCCATCTATCTTAACGCTACACCCAGCCATCTTAACCCCACCCATCTATCTTAACGCTACACCCAGCCATCTTAATCCCCACCCCATCTATCTTAACGCTACACCCAGCCATCTTAACCCCCACCCATCTATCTTAACGCTACACCCAGCCATCTTAATCCCCACCCCATCTATCTTAACGCTACACCCAGCCATCTTAACCCCCACCCATCTATCTTAACGCTACACCCAGCCATCTTAACCCCACCCCATCTATCTTAACGCTACACCCAGCCATCTTAACCCCACCCCATCTATCTTAACGCTACACCCAGCCATCTTAACCCCACCCCATCTATCTTAACGCTACACCCAGCCATCTTAACCCCACCCCATCTATCTTAACCCTACACCCAGCCATCTTAACCCCACCCATCTATCTTAACGCTACACCCAGCCATCTTAACCCCACCCATCTATCTTAACGCTACACCCAGCCATCTTAACCCCACCCCATCTATCTTAACGCTACACCCAGCCATCTTAACCCCACCCCATCTATCTTAACGCTACACCCAGCCATCTTAACCCCACCCATCTATCTTAACGCTACACCCAGCCATCTTAACCCCACCCATCTATCTTAACGCTACACCCAGCCATCTTAATCCCCACCCATCTATATTAACCCTACACCCAGCCATCTTAACCCCACCCCATCTATCTTAACGCTACACCCAGCCATCTTAACCCCACCCATCTATCTTAACGCTACACCCAGCCATCTTAACCCCACCCATCTATCTTAACGCTACACCCAGCCATCTTAATCCCCACCCATCTATATTAACCCTACACCCAGCCATCTTAACCCCACCCCATCTATCTTAACGCTACACCCAGCCATCTTAACCCCACCCATCTATCTTAACGCTACACCCAGCCATCTTAACCCCACCCATCTATCTTAACGCTACACCCAGCCATCTTAACCCCACCCATCTATCTTAACGCTACACCCAGCCATCTTAATCCCCACCCATCTATATTAACCCTACACCCAGCCATCTTAACCCCACCCCATCTATCTTAACGCTACACCCAGCCATCTTAACCCCACCCATCTATCTTAACGCTACACCCAGCCATCTTAACCCCACCCATCTATCTTAACGCTACACCCAGCCATCTTAATCCCCACCCATCTATATTAACCCTACACCCAGCCATCTTAACCCCACCCCATCTATCTTAACGCTACACCCAGCCATCTTAACCCCACCCATCTATCTTAACGCTACACCCAGCCATCTTAACCCCACCCATCTATCTTAACGCTACACCCAGCCATCTTAACCCCACCCATCTATCTTAACGCTACACCCAGCCATCTTAATCCCCACCCATCTATATTAACCCTACACCCAGCCATCTTAACCCCACCCCATCTATCTTAACGCTACACCCAGCCATCTTAACCCCACCCATCTATCTTAACGCTACACCCAGCCATCTTAACCCCACCCCATCTATCTTAACGCTACACCCAGCCATCTTAACCCCCACCCCATCTATCTTAACGGTACACCCAGCCATCTTAACCCCACCCCATCTATCTTAACGCTACACCCAGCCATCTTAACCCCACCCATCTATCTTAACGCTACACCCAGCCATCTTAACCCCACCCATCTATCTTAACGCTACACCCAGCCATCTTAACCCCACCCATCTATCTTAACGCTACACCCAGCCATCTTAACCCCACCCATCTATCTTAACGCTACACCCAGCCATCTTAACCCCACCCATCTATCTTAACGCTACACCCAGCCATCTTAACCCCACCCATCTATCTTAACGCTACACCCAGCCATCTTAACCCCACCCATCTATCTTAACGCTACACCCAGCCATCTTAACCCCACCCCATCTATCTTAACGCTACACCCAGCCATCTTAACCCCACCCATCTATCTTAACGCTACACCCAGCCATCTTAATCCCCACCCCATCTATCTTAACGCTACACCCAGCCATCTTAACCCCACCCATCTATCTTAACGCTACACCCAGCCATCTTAACCCCACCCATCTATCTTAACGCTACACCCAGCCATCTTAATCCCCACCCCATCTATCTTAACGCTACACCCAGCCATCTTAACCCCACCCATCTATCTTAACGCTACACCCAGCCATCTTAACCCCACCCCATCTATCTTAACGCTACACCCAGCCATCTTAACCCCACCCATCTATCTTAACGCTACACCCAGCCATCTTAACCCCACCCCATCTATCTTAACGCTACACCCAGCCATCTTAATCCCCACCCCATCTATCTTAACGCTACACCCAGCCATCTTAACCCCACCCCATCTATCTTAACGCTACACCCAGCCATCTTAACCCCACCCATCTATCTTAACGCTACACCCAGCCATCTTAATCCCCACCCCATCTATCTTAACGCTACACCCAGCCATCTTAACCCCACCCATCTGTCTTAACGCTACACCCAGCCATCTTAACCCCACCCCATCTATCTTAACGCTACACCCAGCCATCTTAACCCCACCCATCTATCTTAACGCTACACCCAGCCATCTTAACCCCCACCCCATCTATATTAACGCTACACCCAGCCATCTTAACCCCACCCCATCTATCTTAACGCTACACCCAGCCATCTTAACCCCACCCATCTATCTTAACGCTATACCCAGCCATCTTAACCCCACCCATCTATCTTAACGCTACACCCAGCCATCTTAACCCCACCCCATCTATCTTAACGCTACACCCAGCCATCTTAACCCCACCCATCTATCTTAACGCTACACCCAGCCATCTTAACCCCCACCCATCTATCTTAACCCTACACCCAGCCATCTTAACCCCACCCCTTCTATCTTAACCCTACACCCAGCCATCTTAACCCCCACCCCATCTATCTTAACCCTACACCCAGCCATCTTAACCCCACCCATCTATCTTAACCCTACACCCAGCCATCTTAATCCCCACCCATCTATCTTAACCCTACACCCAGCCATCTTAATCCCCACCCATCTATCTTAACCCTACACCCAGCCATCTTAACCCCACCCATCTATCTTAACCCTACACCCAGCCATCTTAACCCCACCCATCTATCTTAACGCTACACCCAGCCATCTTAACCCCCACCCCATCTGTCTTAACCCTACACCCAGCCATCTTAACCCCACCCATCTATCTTAACGCTACACCCAGCCATCTTAACCCCACCCATCTGTCTTAACCCTACACCCAGCCATCTTAACCCCCCACTCCAGACATCCTCACCTCACCCCCATCCAACCTCACCCTACCACATCCTCTCACATTGTTCAACGTTATCATTTAGTAGTGACCTGCTCTTCCGTGACATTAATGGACCTTTCAGCTCCACTTGTAAAAAGGTCGTTGCATTGGGGAGGGAGGAGGGGGGTCTTGATTAATATATAGGTAAATACATGTACATGACAGGACTCTGAACACTCCCCTTCCCTGGATCAGACCTGATAACCTCGCATTCCGAGGTGGTGAGTAAGCCCTACGAGGTATAACTAATATTAATGACATCACAGGGTTAGGTTAGGGAAGATTGGTCAGGAAACAGGACAAGTGTTTCCTGAGGCGGGTCTTAGTTATATGGTGACCCACAGCTGGAGTTTTTGGTCATCTGACCGACGCCTTCCACTGGCTTACCCCTCCACCACTTTAAAATTAAGATTAGTGTACATTACAGCCCCAGACATGCATTACAAGGACAAACATGAATTACAGGGACAGTCATGCATTACAAGGACAATGATACACTACAAATACACTAAGTGTATTCAAGTATACACAAATACAGTTACATAGATTATCATACATAGCAGCACATATGTAGAGAACCCAGAATAACCCAAAAAATCAAAGTGACCCAATGGTGTCCTTGGCATACAAGACAAGTCATGCATTGCAAGGACAGTCATGCATTACAACCACTTCTTCAGCGTCGCATTAAATAAAACTCAAGTATAGAGCGAGTGGTTGGCACAGATGGCACCCAGCAAGCTGTAAGAACAGTGCACAACCGTGAGTGGCACCAGTCAGTAGGCTGTGAGCCTTGTCAGAGTGAGGGTGTGTGTACTCGTGTTCTCTGGGACCTGTTTCAGGCCTCCCACTTCCTTCCTTCCATATTTACACGTTATTCACTCTCTTGTCTTCTCAACTTGCAGTTGTCACAGTAGGTAAGTCTGACACCTGTATATAATATTAATTACTTTGCTACGTGTACGATACAAGTGCTAATTTGAAAATCATTATTTCCTGGTGTAATTGGCTAGTTAGGCTCGTTGTATGGTGTTTAACTAGTTTGGAAAGTAGGAAATGGGTCAAGTGATGGGTGAAATAGGCGAAGAAGGATGCAGAGAGGATAAGGGTGACACTGGTGAACGGCAGTGAGGGTGCCAACTTCTGAGGTGCCAGATGTTAATAGTTTACCCTCAGTGTCCCTTGTGAGTGCCGAGTAGTGGTTGGTGGTGGTGGTTGGTGGTAGTTGGTGGGGATGGTGGTGGTTGGTGGGGATGGTGGTGGTGGTTGGTGGTAGTTGGTGGGGATGGTGGTAGTTGGTGGGGATGGTGGTGGTTGGTGGGGTTGGTGGTGGTGGTTGGTGGTAGTTGGTGGGGATGGTGGTAGTTGGTGGGGATGGTGGTGGTTGGTGGGGATGGTGGGGGTTGGTGGGGATGGTGGGGGTTGGTGGGGATGGTGGGGGTTGGTGGGGATGGTGGGGGTTGGTGGGGATGGTGGGGGTTGGTGGGGATGGTGGGGGTTGGGAGGATGGTGGTAGTGGGAGGATGGTGGTAGTCGGGATGATGATGGTAGTCGGGATGATGATGGTAGTCGGGAGGATGGTGATAGTCGGGATGATGATGGTAGTCGGGATGATGATGGTAGTCGGGATGATGATGGTAGTCGGGAGGATGGTGATAGTCGGGATGATGATGGTAGTCGGGAGGATGGTGATAGTCGGGAGGATGATGGTAGTCGGGATGATGATGGTAGTCGGGATGATGATGGTAGTCGGGAGGATGGTGATAGTCGGGAGGATGGTGATAGTCGGGATGATGATGGTAGTCGGGAGGATGGTGATAGTCGGGAGGATGGTGATAGTCGGGATGATGATGGTAGTCGGGATGATGATGGTAGTCGGGATGATGATGGTAGTCGGGAGGATGGTGATAGTCGGGAGGATGGTGATAGTCGGGATGATGATGGTAGTCGGGAGGATGGTGATAGTCGGGATGATGATGGTAGTCGGGATGATGATGGTAGTCGGGATGATGATGGTAGTCGGGATGATGATGGTAGTCGGGAGGATGGTGATAGTCGGGATGATGATGGTAGTCGGGATGATGATGGTAGTCGGGATGATGATGGTAGTCGGGAGGATGGTGATAGTCGGGATGATGATGGTAATCGGGGGGGATGGTGGTAGTAATGCGTGTTTGATGGTGGGAGTGTGGTGATGGTAGTGTTATGGCAGTGGGTGTGGTTGTAGTGGTGGTGGTAGTGGTGCGAGTGCGATGGTGGTGGGTGTAGTTGTAGTGGTGTAGTGGCGCGAGTGTTATGATAGTGGGTGTGGTAGTATAGTGGTGGGTGTGGTTGTAGTGGTGTTGGTGTGGTAGTATAGTGGTGGATGTGGTTGTAGCAGTGTTGGTGTGGTATAGTGGTGGGTGTGGTTGTAGTGGTGATGAGAGTGGTGTTAGTGGGTGGTCTATATGTCTGTCTGTTATTATTTTCGGGGGTCATCGCCCCCTGTTTCCCTAACCAGGCTTAATGGCCCATGGTGTAAGTCAGTGTAGACACCACAGTCTGGCTGATCAAGACCTGCCTGACGGAACCACACTGTTCCTCGTGAAGGGGTCCTTAGTGATCGCCCTTAAATATGGAGTAAGAGTGTTGGTAAGACTCAAGTGGTGGTAGTAGTGGTAGTTTGGCGTAGTTGTGTGTGCTGGGAAGATTTACTGGTGGTAATAACAGTAGAACTCTGGCTGTCTTTAAAAGAAGGCGCTCGACACACACCTGAAGTCAGTACCTAACCAGCCGGGTTGTGGTTCCTACGTCGGCTTGCGTGCGGCCAACAGTAACAGCCTGGTTGATCAAGTCCTGATTTACCGCGAGGCCTGGTCACATCGGAACGCGGGGGCGTTGACCCCCCAAAACATCCAGGTATTTTCCAGTAGTTAGGTTTAATTATCTGTACTGGAAAGATAAGGTAGTGAAAATATTACGACAAGACTGATACCAGTACACAGTGATGGTAACATAACAGTTTTGACTGATGTACTGTCTTAACGGTACGACTCTTGCTGGTCGTGCATTTAACCCACTAAATATTGACGACCCGCACCCCTCTCCCCCTGTGAATATTTCATGAGTGAGTTGCCATATTGTTGATGTAAGGACACACACACAGGAGCTGTGAATCGACCCCTGCAACCACAAATAGGTGAGTACACGCCCACACACAGATAGAGAGAGAGAGAGAGATAGACAGAGACAGAGATAGAGATACAGAGAGAGACAGAGATTGACAGATACAGAGAGATACAGAGATACAGGGAGATACAGAGAGAGACAGAGATAGAGAGATACAGAGAGAGACAGAGATTGACAGATACAGAGAGATACAGAGATAGAGAGAGATAGAGAGAGAAAGATAGAGATACAGAGAGACAGAGATAGAGATGGGGAGGGAGGGACAGAGATGGATATAGAGACCGATACCTACCTCGTGTTGGTCAGTAAGTACCTAAAATATTACTGATATATACTAATCACTTATAAACAATATTAAACTTTATGCTAGTTGAATTTACAGATGTTTGTATAATTTAAAAATTTGTATGGTATTAAGGACACGCCTAACATACACCTATTAATAGTTATGAGGATATAACACTATAACTAGCCCCAGTAACAAAAATATATATTTTATTACCTTGTACAAATTCCTTCTGGTGAGGAAAGAAAGGAATAATTGAGTTTCAAATTTAAACAATTGTTGCAATAATATATATATATATATATATTTTTTTTATTATCACACTGGCCGATTCCCACCAAGGCAGGGTGACCCGAAAAAGAAAAACTTTCACCATCATTCACTCCATCACTGTCTTGCCAGAAGGGTGTTTTACACTACAGTTTTTAAACTGCAACATTAACACCTCTCCTTCAGAGTGCAGGCACTGTACTTCCCATCTCCAGGACTCAAGTCCGGCCTGCCGGTTTCCCTGAATCCCTTCATAAATGTTACTTTGCTCACACTCCAACAGCACGTCAAGTATTAAAAACCATTTGTCTCCATTCACTCCTATCAAACACGCTCACGCATGCCTGCTGGAAGTCCAAGCCCCTCGCACACAAAACCTCCTTTAACCCCTCCCTCCAACCTTTCCTAGGCCGACCCCTACCCCGCCTTCCTTCCACTACAGACTGATACACTCTTGAAGTCATTCTGTTTCGCTCAATTCTCTCTCTCTCTCTCTCATATATATATATATGTCTAATCCCAGTATTCCCAAATTTGGGATTAAGTACGTAATTTCGATTGGCGGTTATATGATAATGGCCCTCGTGTCCATAGGCTTTAAACTCAATTAAACGACTAACTAAATTAATATGAGTATTTTTGTAAGTTTACAGGGAGTGAAAATAAATTTGAAATTGCTATTGGAAGTCTTAAGAAAATTGTGGAAGCAGAATTAGGCTAAGTTGAAAAATTTAAGGAAATTAATTCTTGGTGTTCTCTGAATAATTTTGATATGTCTGGGTCTCACTAGAAATGTAAACATGTGAAGAAATATTGAATATTTAAGGATGGAAGGAGTGGAACTTGCAATTAAGGTGTCAAGAATTAACGTATGTACACGTTGGTGTGCAGAGTTGAGCAAAAAAATGAGATTGAAGGGGGTTGGCAGCCTTGTTATTCACGAGATTGAAGGGGGTTGGCAGCCTTGTTATTTACGAGATTGAAGGGGGTTGGCAGCCTTGTTATTTACGAGATTGAAGGGGGTTGGCAGCCTTGTTATTTACGAGATTGAAGGGGGCTGGCAGCCTTGTTATTTACGAGATTGAAGGGGGTTGGCAGCCTTGTTATTTACGAGATTGAAGGGGGTTGGCAGCCTTGTTATTTACGAGATTGAAGGGGGTTGGCAGCCTTGTTATTTACGAGATTGAAGGGGGCTGGCAGCCTTGTTATTCACGAGATTGAAGGGGGCTGGCAGCCTTGTTATTCACGAGATTGAAGGGGGTTGGCAGCCTTGTTATTTACGAGATTGAAGGGGGCTGGCAGCCTTGTTATTTACGAGATTGAAGGGGGCTGGCAGCCTTGTTATTTACGAGATTGAAGGGGGCTGGCAGCCTTGTTATTCACGAGATTGAAGGGGGCTGGCAGCCTTGTTATTTACGAGATTGAAGGGGGCTGGCAGCCTTGTTATTTACGAGATTGAAGGGGGCTGGCAGCCTTGTTATTCACGAGATTGAAGGGGGTTGGCAGCCTTGTTATTTACGAGATTGAAGGGGGCTGGCAGCCTTGTTATTTACGAGATTGAAGGGGGTTGGCAGCCTTGTTATTTACGAGATTGAAGGGGGCTGGCAGCCTTGTTATTTACGAGATTGAAGGGGGCTGGCAGCCTTGTTACTTACGAGATTGAAGGGGGTTGGCAGCCTTGTTATTTACGAGATTGAAGGGGGCTGGCAGCCTTGTTATTTACGAGATTGAAGGGGGCTGGCAGCCTTGTTACTTACGAGAGAGACAAACTGTAGTAATAACTTGTGACCAGGTGATTGTTCCTTGGTGACACGTCCATCTGTACATACAGGTGGGTGAGTGAAAGGAGCCATTACTTGGAGAATAATATAGCCAGAACATTCTCATCTCTTTCTCCACCTTGCAAGAAAAGTAATGAGTTGTGTATACGTTTTATGTGAGAGTTTTTAGCTTTGCACCATAACTAACCAAGGACTCTAATCCTGTTAAAATTTACGTGATGTAAACTGGCTTAATTTACCAAATTTGCATATTTTTTTTGTTAGCTAGAGTAGGAGAGTGTAGAGCGAATCTTCAGTTAACTTGGATCATGTTCTATAATAAGTAATATCTGTCCAGGGGAAAAATGAGGTGGTGGCCGCTGATAAAACCAAGTCACAGAAATGCTGGTTATAAAATCAATTAGAACCCTCGTGGCTGAATGGCTACTGTGCTGGGTCTGCTGCTTGTATGGACTACACCTCGAGTCCCTGTTCATTCTTCCGTTAAGTCGCTCATTACGACTTGGGTTATGTCGTAGGGGGTATAAGAATAATATGCTATGAAAGCTGTGGGAGTGCGGGGTGAGATAGTGGCACAGACGGTGGCAGCTGTGAGAAGTACTGGTAAAAATCATTCTATTTTAACCTTCGTGGTTGAGTGGTCACGGGGTTGGTCCTTTGATATATCTTCATGAACCATGGATAAAATGAGATTTTTTTCGGATTTTTAACCCGGAGGGTTAGCCACCCAGTGTAACCAAACAGTGGATAATCGGAAAGTCTCGTCTTATTTCCATGGGGGTCCTTTAATCTTGTCCCCCAGGATGCGACCCACAAGTCTGTTAACACCCAGGCACCTACTTACTGCTAAGTGAACAGGGACAACAGATGCAAGGATACATACCCAATGTTTCCACCCGTGCCGGGGATCGAACTTCGGAAACTCAGTAAGTAAAATGCGCTATCAACCAAGCCACATAAATGAATGTGAAAATACGTACAAACATTATCTAAAACCAGAGCGTATTTGGTGTCAGAGTACGTAGTGGTTTCATCAGACTGTGATACAAGTAGTATGTTCTTGACGTAGAGTGCTCAAGTTCGATCGATTAATATCTGGAGTTTATCTGGAGAGAGTTCCGGGGGTCAACGCCCCCGCGGCCCGGTCTGTGACCAGGCCTCCTTAGGTCAGTGTCCCAGGATGCGACCCACACCAGTCGACTAACACCCAGGTACCCATTTTACTGATGGGGAACATAGACAACAGGTGGAAAGAAACACGTCCAATGTTTCTACTCTGGCTGGGAATCGAACCCAGGCCCTCACCGTGTGAAGCGAGAGCGTTAACCACCAGGCCACCAGAGCCCTAATACACTGGTCTGAAATAATAATTATTTATATTTTCGCGTGTTTGCAAATTCTCAAGCAAATTGTCAAACCTCTCGTGGGCAAGTGCATGTGGCAGGACGAGATAAAAACATTAACACGAGTCTGGTGCTCTGAGGTATGGGGGGCACAACCCCTGATGTTGACTGGCCATTTATATTTACCTATAGTTTCTGGGGTCTGGTTGTGTGGTATAAGTATTGTGTACTTTGATGCATAATGCAGCAGGCATTACCCCTCTGGATGGTCACACTGAGACGCTGGAGCATGGAAGTGGCTGCTTTGGGGTTCTTAGTGGTATCAGGGAGTCTGGAATCTAGTTCTTTGTAAGTTTCCTCCATGGTGCCAAGGCCTCCAGTCATACTGGAACACTGGAACAAATTGGTACTGGTGGCTCAAGCACTTATATTGGCTGGATTTGTATTGTTGTATGTGATTCATTCTCCCCCCACACACACAATGTAGTGAAGGCAGGATCCATACATAGCTTTAAAAGGAGGTATGATAAAGCTCATGGAGCGGGAAGAGTGAGAGTATCGGCCAGTGAAGAGGCTGGGCCAGGAGCTGTGACTCGACCCCTGCAAAAACTAGGCGAGTACATGTACACACACACACACACACACACACACACACACACACATACACACACACACACATACACACACACACACACACACACACACATACACACATACAGGGAGAGTGATTTAGTAGCGACCAGTGAAGAGGCGGGGCCAGGAGCTTGGAATCGACTCCTGCAACCTCAACTAGGTGAGTACAACTAGGTGAGTACACACACACACACACACACACACACACACACACACACACACACACACACACCAGTGTGTGTGTGGGGGGGGGATGTGGTGAGCATACAATCTAAGAAAATAAGTCATTCTTAATGGATGGTTGTGTATCATGGTGCATGCGAGGAAGATCTAGGTCGAGTCATGAGTTAATTAGGAGCGAGAGGCAACCTAACGCCCCTTGCCAAGAGATGTGACCTCCTTGCGGGAAGTCAGCCACCACCACTATACTGTAGGGCTTCTCCACCACTCTGTACTTCACTCAAAATATATTACATGCAAGTTTCCTTGCTATCCAACACTCACAGGTTCATGAAACTCGGGGTTATAATAGTCATTTTCCTGCTCGATATGTTTTGCATAATAAACGTAGTTTTTATTTTAAACCTGTGAATGTATTCATTGTTCTGTCGGCTTTATACGATGGTTTTTAGTCTTGGTTTTTTTACGTGTGAGAGAGAGAAATTGTATTTGGTGTGATTGTAATTATTAAAGAGCTGGTTGAGTGAGTGCTTGCTGTCGGAGCTCGAATCAAACCCCACAATTTCCTTCCATGCAACTGCAGCCTGCAACCTTAAAAAAATCCATATTTTTCGTGTCTTTCAATAGTTTACTAACATAATTACATGTCTCTATGTTCAATTATTGTTGTCATACGCGCCCCAACTCGTGTCATTTTTCACTTACATGTATATATACACTTGTATCCCTCAAACCTCATTGTATACTGTGTGTATCATCAGTGTATCTTTTAATACAATAAAATACACTATATGTGGTAGGGGATTTGGAATATTTAAATGGAAATACAAACTATTTTTAGTGATATTATGGGTCCCTACAGTTTGCACTGGGGTGCGCCTTATCTATCTACCTCCTAGCGACCTGGCCCCGTCTTCTAGCCAAATTTCCACCCCCTGTAAGTAAGTAAGTAAGTAAGTAAGTTTATTCAGGTATACACAAATACAGTTACATAGAATTATCATACATAGCAGCATATGTGTAGAGAACCTGGGATAACCCGAAAAAGTCAGACAGAGTGACTTATTTCCATTGGGGTCCTTTTACCTGTGTGTGGGACCTCGTTGGCTCCTGGAGCTGAATATCCATCAGGATAACATTATCCATGAGGTCGGCACCACCAGTTTAGCCTAAATATAATTATATTCACTAATAAACGCTAAATCCATAACTTATGGTCTACCTGCAGGGCATTCCGGGGATCAACGCCCCCGCGGCCCGGTCCACGACCAGGCCTCCCGGTGGATCAGAGCCTGATCAACGAGGCTGTTACTGCTGGCCGCACGCAATCCAACGTACGAACCACAGCCCGGCTGATCCGGCACCGTCTTTAGGTATCTGTCCAGCACCCTCTTGAAAACAACCAGGGGTCTTCCCGTAATGCCCCTTATTGTTGGTGGGAGGCTGTTGAACAGTCTTGGGCCCCGGACACTTATTGTGTTTTCTCTTAGTGTACCAGTGACGCCCCTACTTTTCACTGGGGGTATGTTGCATCGCCTGCCAAGTCTTTTGCTTCGTATGGAGTGATTGCTGTGTGCATATTGGGGACCAGTCCCTCCAGGATTTTCCAGGTGTAGATTATGATGTATCTGTTTCGCCTGCGCTCCAGCGAGTACAAGTCAAGTGCTTCCAGGTGTTCCCAGTAGTTTAGGTGTTTGATGGAACTTATACATGCAGTAAAAGTTCTCTGTACATTCTTTAGATCTGCAATTTCACCTGCCTTGAATGGGGATGTTAATGTACAGCAATATTCGAGCCTAGAAAGAATGATTTAAAAAGGATCATCATTGGCTGGGCATCTCTTGTTTTGAATGTTCTCATTATCCATCCTATCAGTTTCCTCGCAGATGTGATAGTGGCAGTGTTGTGATCCTTGAAGGTGAGATCCTCTGACATTACCACTCCCAGGTCCTTCACATTACTCTTCCTCTCTATTGTGTGATCAGAGTTTGTAGTATACTCAGTTCAAGTTATTATTTCCTCCAGTTTTCCATAACGGAGTAGTTGGAATTTGTCTTCACTGAACATCACATTATTCTCGGTTGCCCATTGTAAAACTTGGTTTATATCTTCTTGGAGATTAACAGTCCTCAATGGAGGACACACTCATGCTGATCCCAGTATCGTCTGCCAAAGATGATACATACAGGCCCAGGGAAACTGGTAGTCAGATTGATCTTTGGATCCAGAGTAAGTTTATTCAGGTACAGATACACAAATAGTTAATTATCATACATAGCATCATATGTGTAGATTAGCTAGGATAACCCAGAAAAGTCAGTGACTTGTATCCATTGGGGTCCTTACAGAGACCTTCACAAGCCTCCAAACACTTCCCCATGAAGGATCTTTGCATAGTAAAGACAACTTGTGTTATCGTAGCTTATCATAACCAGGTCAAGCAGGCTGTTAGTGGGTTCCGTCACAATCTTGCGAAATATATATATATATATATATATATATATATATATATATATATATATATATATATATATATATATATACAAATGTTATTAGATTAATCAAACAGTTTCGCCCCTCAATCTAAGTTTCTCTTCGTCATCACCGTATTATGAGACTCCTGGAGTTATCACTAAAACACTTAAACTGTAAATAAGAAAAACTTAGTAGTAGCGATTTGTGTTTTGTTAGGTGTTGGTAGATGTGTGAGGCTTTAGTCTCTGTAAACGTTTAAGTTTGCGCTTGACAACCACGTCTTTTGTGCTCTTGACAACCACGTTTTTTGTGCTCTTGACAACCACGTCTTTTGTGCTCTTGACTACCACGTTTTTTGTGCTCTTGACAACCACGTCTTTTGTGCTCTTGACTACCACGTTTTTTGTGCTCTTGACAACCACGTCTTTTGTGCTCTTGACTACCACGTTTTTTGTGCTCTTGACAACCACGTTTTTTGTGCTCTTGACAACCACGTCTTTTGTGCTCTTGACAACAACGTCTTTTGTGCTCTTGACAACCACGTCTTTTGTGCTCTTGACAACCACGTCTTTTGTGCTCTTGACAACCACGTCTTTTGTGCTCTTGACTACCACGTTTTTTGTGCTCTTGACAACCACGTCTTTTGTGCTCTTGACTACCACGTTTTTTGTGCTCTTGACAACCACGTCTTTTGTGCTCTTGACTACCACGTTTTTTGTGCTCTTGACAACCACGTTTTTTGTGCTCTTGACAACCACGTCTTTTGTGCTCTTGACAACAACGTCTTTTGTGCTCTTGACAACCACGTCTTTTGTGCTCTTGACAACCACGTCTTTTGTGCTCTTGACAACCACGTCTTTTGTGCTCTTGACAACCACGTCTTTTGTGCTCTTGACTACCACGTTTTTTGTGCTCTTGACAACCACGTCTTTTGTGCTCTTGACTACCACGTTTTTTGTGCTCTTGACAACCACGTCTTTTGTGCTCTTGACTACCACGTTTTTTGTGCTCTTGACAACCACGTCTTTTGTGCTCTTGACAACCACGTTTTTTGTGCTCTTGACAACCACGTCTTTTGTGCTCTTGACTACCACGTTTTTTGTGCTCTTGACTACCACGTTTTTTGTGCTCTTGACAACCACGTTTTTTGTGCTCCTGACAACCACGTCTTTTGTGCTCTTGACAAAAACGTCTTTTGTGCTCTTGACAACCACGTCTTTTGTGCTCTTGACAACCACGTCTTTTGTGCTCTTGACAACCACGTCTTTTGTGCTCTTGACTACCACGTTTTTTGTGCTCTTGACAACAACGTTTTTTGTGCTCTTGACAACCACGTCTTTTGTGCTCTTGACAACAACGTCTTTTGTGCTCTTGACAACCACGTCTTTTGTGCTCTTGACAACAACGTCTTTTGTGCTCTTGACAACAACGTCTTTTGTGCTCTTGACAACCACGTCTTTTGTGCTCTTGACTACCACGTTTTTTGTGCTCTTGACAACCACGTTTTTTGTGCTCTTGACAACCACGTCTTTTGTGCTCTTGACAACCACGTCTTTTGTGCTCTTGACAACCACGTCTTTTGTGCTCTTGACAACCACGTCTTTTGTGCTCTTGACAACCACGTCTTTTGTGCTCTTGACAACCACGTCTTTTGTGCTCTTGACAACCACGTCTTTTGTGCTCTTGACAACCACGTCTTTTGTGCTCTTGACAACAACGTCTTTTGTGCTCTTGACAACCACGTCTTTTGTGCTCTTGACAACCACGTCTTTTGTGCTCTTGACAACCACGTCTTTTGTGCTCTTGACAACCACGTCTTTTGTGCTCTTGACAACCACGTCTTTTGTGCTCTTGACAACCACGTCTTTTGTGCTCTTGACAACCACGTCTTTTGTGCTCTTGACAACCACGTCTTTTGTGCTCTTGACAACCACGTCTTTTGTGCTCTTGACAACCATGTTTTTTGTGCTCTTGACAACCACGTCTTTTGTGTTCTTGACAACCACGTCTTTTGTGCTCTTGACAACCACGTCTTTTGTGCTCTTGACAACCATGTTTTTTGTGCTCTTGACAACCACGTCTTTTGTGCTCTTGACAACCACGTCTTTTGTGCTCTTGACAACCACGTCTTTTGTGCTCTTGACAACCACGTCTTTTGTGCTCTTGACAACCACGTCTTTTGTGCTCTTGACAACCACGTTTTTTGTGCTCTTGACAACCACGTCTTTTGTGCTCTTGACAACAACGTCTTTTGTGCTCTTGACAACAACGTCTTTTGTGCTCTTGACAACCACGTCTTTTGTGCTCTTGACAACCACGTTTTTTGTGCTCTTGACAACCACGTCTTTTGTGCTCTTGACAACCACGTCTTTTGTGCTCTTGACAACCACGTCTTTTGTGCTCTTGACAACCACGTCTTTTGTGCTCTTGACAACCACGTCTTTTGTGCTCTTGACAACCACGTCTTTTGTACTCTTGACTACCACGTCTTTTGTGCTCTTGACAACCACGTCTTTTGTGCTCTTGACAACCACGTCTTTTGTGCTCTTGACAACCACGTTTTTTGTGCTCTTGACAACTACGTCTTTTGTGCTCTTGACAACCACGTCTTTTGTGCTCTTGACAACCACGTTTTTTGTGCTCTTGACAACCACGTTTTTTGTGCTCTTGACAACCACGTTTTTTGTGCTCTTGACAACCACGTTTTTTGTGCTCTTGACAACCACGTTTTTTGTGCTCTTGACTACCACGTCTTTTGTGCTCTTGGCAACCACGTCTTTTGTGCTCTTGACAACCACGTCTTTTGTGCTCTTGACTACCACGTCTTTTGTGCTCTTGACAACCACGTCTTTTGTGCTCTTGACTACCACGTCTTTTGTGCTCTTGACAACCACGTCTTTTGTGCTCTTGACAACCACGTCTTTTGTGCTCTTGACTACCACGTCTTTTGTGCTCTTGACAACCACGTTTTTTGTGCTCTTGATAACCACGTCTTTTGTGCTCTTGACAACTACGTCTTTTGTGCTCTTGACAACCACGTCTTTTGTGCTCTTGACAACCACGTTTTTTGTGCTCTTGACAACCACGTTTTTTGTGCTCTTGACAACCACGTTTTTTGTGCTCTTGACAACCACGTTTTTTGTGCTCTTGACAACCACGTTTTTTGTGCTCTTGACTACCACGTCTTTTGTGCTCTTGGCAACCACGTCTTTTGTGCTCTTGACTACCACGTCTTTTGTGCTCTTGACAACCACGTCTTTTGTGCTCTTGACTACCACGTCTTTTGTGCTCTTGACAACCACGTCTTTTGTGCTCTTGACAACCACGTCTTTTGTGCTCTTGACTACCACGTCTTTTGTGCTCTTGACAACCACGTTTTTTGTGCTCTTGATAACCACGTCTTTTGTGCTCTTGACTACCACGTCTTTTGTGCTCTTGACTACCACGTCTTTTGTGCTCTTGACAACCACGTTTTTTGTGCTCTTGATAACCACGTCTTTTGTGCTCTTGAC
This sequence comes from Cherax quadricarinatus, assembly GCF_038502225.1. NCBI lineage: Eukaryota > Metazoa > Arthropoda > Malacostraca > Decapoda > Parastacidae > Cherax > Cherax quadricarinatus. The sequence continues at coordinate 2,462,737 of NC_091366.1, forward strand.
AACCACGTTTTTTGTGCTCTTGATAACCACGTCTTTTGTGCTCTTGACAACCACGTTTTTTGTGCTCTTGATAACCACGTCTTTTGTGCTCTTGACAACCACGTTTTTTGTGCTCTTGACAACCACGTTTTTTGTGCTCTTGACAACCACGTTTTTTGTGCTCTTGACAACCACGTTTTTTGTGCTCTTGATAACCACGTCTTTTGTGCTCTTGACAACCACGTCTTTTGTGCTCTTGACAACCACGTTTTTTGTGCTCTTGACAACCACGTTTTTTGTGCTCTTGACAACCACGTCTTTTGTGCTCTTGACAACCACGTCTTTTGTGCTCTTGACAACCACGTTTTTTGTGCTCTTGATAACCACGTCTTTTGTGCTCTTGACAACCACGTTTTTTGTGCTCTTGACAACCACGTTTTTTGTGCTCTTGACAACCACGTTTTTTGTGCTCTTGACAACCACGTCTTTTGTGCTCTTGACAACCACGTCTTTTGTGCTCTTGATAACCACGTTTTTTGTGCTCTTGACAACCACGTTTTTTGTGCTCTTGACAACCACGTTTTTTGTGCTCTTGATAACCACGTCTTTTGTGCTCTTGACAACCACGTTTTTTGTGCTCTTGACAACCACGTTTTTTGTGCTCTTGACAACCACGTCTTTTGTGCTCTTGACAACCACGTCTTTTGTGCTCTTGACAACCACGTTTTTTGTGCTCTTGATAACCACGTCTTTTGTGCTCTTGACAACCACGTTTTTTGTGCTCTTGACAACCACGTTTTTTGTGCTCTTGACAACCACGTTTTTTGTGCTCTTGATAACCACGTCTTTTGTGCTCTTGACAACCACGTCTTTTGTGCTCTTGACAACCACGTTTTTTGTGCTCTTGACAACCACGTTTTTTGTGCTCTTGACAACCACGTCTTTTGTGCTCTTGACGTTTTTTGTGCTCTTGATAACCACGTCTTTTGTGCTCTTGACAACCACGTTTTTTGTGCTCTTGACAACCACGTTTTTTGTGCTCTTGACAACCACGTTTTTTGTGCTCTTGATAACCACGTCTTTTGTGCTCTTGACAACCACGTTTTTTGTGCTCTTGACAACCACGTCTTTTGTGCTCTTGACAACCACGTTTTTTGTGCTCTTGACAACCACGTTTTTTGTGCTCTTGATAACCACGTCTTTTGTGCTCTTGACTACCACACACGTATACACTTTTTCCCTGTGTAAGGGCAAACCTTCAAGTATTTTCTTAAACTTGTATAGAGAGTAAACAAACGTCTAAACTTATCCTAGTTTGCCATGAGACAGACGGTCAATTGGTTCATTGGTTTTAAGGATATTAACTACATGAGGGTTATTAAACCCTTGCACCACCAGTCAAGGATGTTTTAATTCCTAAATTATTGATTAATTTAAACTCTCAGCCTGGCCTGGTAGGCAAAATTGTCGCTTCACATGCTGAGGGTCCGTGGTTCGATTCCCGGCAAGGGTGAAAACACTGGGCGTGTTTCCCGACACCTGTTGTTCCTGTTCACCCATTGGTAAAATAGGTACCTGGGTGTTAGTGGACTGGTGTAGGTCGCATCCTGGGACAAAACTGATATAATTTGCGAGAAATGCTCAGCATAACAAGTGACTTTCTATATAGTAGTATGTCACTGATGTCAGCTATGGTCTGTATACCTTATACATGTACTTAGATATTATTAATTTAGATACCCCGAGGGATACACAACCCACGGTACACATACTCTTGCGAGGGAGGAGAGACGGGGAATGCAGTGATAGTACTATGGTCAGCTGTGTATGGAGTAAGCACAGCTAACAGTTTAACCATTTAATAGACCCCTCATACCAGTTCAATACGAGAAATTCGCTGGAGCCTGATGGTGACACCTTAACTGCCTGTGTATGTCACTTAAGCTACAGAGGATGTCTTCTGCTGGCCCTGATAAGACTTTCTGAGAAGCCCTTCACCTCACGAGGTTAATATTGTGTACTTAACTCGCCGCGTAAACATTAAATTGGGTTAACTACAATAATATTAATTACGAGGTTTGGACAAGTCCCAAATGAGTGTTTACATGGAGTTTACCTGGAGACAGTTCCGGGGGTCAACGCCCCCGCGGCCCGGTCTGTGACCAGGCCTCCTATGTCAAGGTCGTAGGTGAGATTTTTTTTTTTTTACTGTACTCTGGGTATGATTCAAGAGCTCAGACAATTTATATGAAATCGGGTAAATTAGGTTTAAAATCGGTGTCGAGCCTGAAGTTGAGAAGGTACTTTCAGATCATTAGTTTTATTAATCTGTTAATCTGTTAAGGTTCTCTTCACATAAAAGTTCATAACTTAAACAATTATAGCGTGGAACTTGTGCTCTAACGTTCGTGGATTTTTCCTCCATGTTTATTACAGTGGGTTGTGTTTACTACAGTGGGCTGTGTTTACTACAGTGGGTTGTGTTTACTACAGTGGGCTGTGTTTACTACAGTGGGCTGTGTTTACTACAGTGGGTTGTGTTTACTACAGTGGGCTGTGTTTACTACAGTGGGCTGTGTTTACTACAGTGGGTTGTGTTTACTACAGTGGGCTGTGTTTACTACAGTGGGTTGTGTTTACTACAGTGGGCTGTGTTTACTACAGTGGGCTGTGTTTACTACAGTGGGTTGTGTTTACTACAGTGGGCTGTGTTTACTACAGTGGGCTGTGTTTACTACAGTGGGTTGTGTTTACTACAGTGGGCTGTGTTTACTACAGTGGGTTGTGTTTACTACAGTGGGTTGTGTTTACTACAGTGGGTTGTGTTTACTACAGTGGGCTGTGTTTACTACAGTGGGCTGTGTTTACTACAGTGGGCTGTGTTTACTACAGTGGGTTGTGTTTACTACAGTGGGCTGTGTTTACTACAGTGGGCTGTGTTTACTAAAGTGGGCTGTTTACTACAGTGGGCTGTGTTTACTACAGTGGGTTGTGTTTACTACAGTGGGTTGTGTTTACTACAGTGGGTTGTGTTTACTACAGTGGGTTGTTTACTACAGTGGGTTGTGTTTACTACAGTGGGTTGTGTTTATTACAGTGGGTTGTGTTTACTACAGTGGGCTGTGTTTACTACAGTGGGCTGTGTTTACTACAGTGGGTTGTGTTTATTACAGTGGGTTGTGTTTACAGTGCGTTGTGTTTACTACAGTGGTCTGTGTTTACTACAGTGGGTTTACTACAGTGGGTTGTGTTTATTACAGTGGGTTGTGTTTACAGTGGGCTGTTTACTACAGTGGGCTGTGTTTACTACAGTGGGCTGTGTTTATTACAGTGGGTTGTGTTTATTACAGTGGGTTGTGTTTACTACAGTGGGTTGTTTACAGTGGTCTGTGTTTACTACAGTGGGCTGTGTTTACTACAGTGGGTTGTGTTTATTACAGTGGGCTGTGTTTACAGTGGGCTGTGTTTACTACAGTGGGTCGTGTTTATTACAGTGGGCTGTGTTTACTACAGTGGGCTGTGTTTACTACAGTGGGCTGTGTTTACTACAGTGGGTTGTGTTTACTACAGTGGGCTGTGTTTACTACAGTGGGTTGTGTTTACTACAGTGGTCTGTGTTTACTACAGTGGACTGTGTTTACTACAGTGGGTTGTGTTTACTACAGTGGTCTGTGTTTACTACAGTGGACTGTGTTTACTACAGTGGTCTGTGTTTACTACAGTGGGTTGTGTTTACTACAGTGGTCTGTGTTTACTACAGTGGGTTGTGTTTACTACAGTGGTCTGTGTTTACTACAGTGGGTTGTGTTTACTACAGTGGTCTGTGTTTACTACAGTGGGTTGTGTTTACTACAGTGGTCTGTGTTTACTACAGTGGGTTGTGTTTACTACAGTGGTCTGTGTTTACTACAGTGGGTTGTGTTTACTACAGTGGTCTGTGTTTACTACAGTGGTCTGTGTTTACTACAGTGGGTTGTGTTTACTACAGTGGTCTGTGTTTACTACAGTGGTCTGTGTTTACTACAGTGGGTTGTGTTTACAGTGGTCTGTGTTTACTACAGTGGGTTGTGTTTACTACAGTGGGTTGTGTTTACTACAGTGGACTGTGTTTACTACAGTGGGTTGTGTTTACTACAGTGGTCTGTGTTTACTACAGTGGACTGTGTTTACTACAGTGGTCTGTGTTTACTACAGTGGGTTGTGTTTACTACAGCGGGTTGTGTTTACTACAGTGGGTTGTGTTTACTACAGTGGGTTGTGTTTACTACAGTGGGTTGTGTTTACTACAGTGGGCTGTGTATACTACAGTGGGCTGTGTTTAATACAGTGGGCTGTGTTTACTACAGTGGTATGTGTTTACTACAGTGGTCTGTGTTTACTACAGTGGTCTGTGTTTACTACAGTGGTCTGTGTTTACTACAGTGGGCTGTTTACTACAGTGGGTTGTTTACTACAGTGGGCTGTGTTTACTACAGTGGGCTGTGTTTACTACAGTGGGCTGTGTTTACTACAGTGGGCTGTGTTTACTACAGTGGGCTGTGTTTACTACAGTGGGTTGTGTTTACTACAGTGGGCTGTGTTTACTACAGTGGGCTGTGTTTACTACAGTGGGTTGTTTACTACAGTGGTCTGTGTTTACTACAGTGGGTTGTTTACAGTGGTCTGTGTTTACTACAGTGGGCTGTGTTTACTACAGTGGGCTGTGTTTACTACAGTGGGCTGTGTTTACTACAGAGGGCTGTGTTTACTACAGTGGGCTGTGTTTACTACAGTGGGCTGTGTTTACTACAGTGGGCTGTGTTTACTACAGTGGGTTGTGTTTACTACAGTGGACTGTGTTTACTACAGTGGGTTGTGTTTACTACAGTGGTCTGTGTTTACTACAGTGGTCTGTGTTTACTACAGTGGTCTGTGTTTACTACAGTGGGCTGTGTTTACTACAGTGGGTTGTGTTTACTACAGTGGGTTGCGTTTACTACAGTGGGCTGTTTACTACAGTGGGTTGTGTTTACAGTGGTTTGTTTACTACAGTGGGTTGTGTTTACTACAGTGGGTTGTGTTTACTACAGTGGGCTGTGTTTACTACAGTGGGTTGTGTTTACTACAGTGGGTTGTGTTTACTACAGTGGGTTGTGTTTATTACAGTGGGTTGTGTTTACTACAGTGGGTTGTTTACTACAGTGGGTTGTGTTTACTACAGTGGGTTGTGTTTACTACAGTGGGCTGTGTTTACTACAGTGGGTTGTGTTTACTACAGTGGGTTGTGTTTACTACAGTGGGTTGTGTTTACTACAGTGGGCTGTGTTTACTACAGTGGGCTGTGTTTACTACAGTGGGTTGTGTTTACTACAGTGGGTTGTGTTTACTACAGCGGGTTGTGTTTACTACAGTGGGTTGTTTACTACAGTGGGTTGTGTTTACTACAGTGGGTTTACTACAGTGGGTTGTTTACTACAGCGGGTTGTTTGTTTACTACAGTGGGTTGTTTACTACAGTGGGTTGTGTTTACTACAGTGGGTTGTTTACTACAGTGGGCTGTTTACTACAGCGGGTTGTTTGTGTTTACTACAGTGGGTTGTTTACTACAGTGGGTTGTTTACTACAGTGGACCGTGTTTACTACAGTGGGTTGTGTTTACTACAGTGGGTTGTGTTTACTACAGTGGGTTGTGTTTACTACAGTGGACTGTGTTTACTACAATGGCTTGTGTTTACTACAGTGGGTTGTGTTTACTACAGTGGGTTGTTTACTACAGTGGTCTGTGTTTACTACAGTGGGCTGTGTTTACTACAGTGGACTGTGTTTACTACAGTGGGTTGTGTTTACTACAGTGGTCTGTGTTTACTACAGTGGGTTGTGTTTACTACAGTGGGCTGTGTTTACTACAGTGGGTTGTATTTACTACAGTGGTCTGTGTTTACTACAGTGGGTTTACTACAGTGGACTGTGTTTACTACAGTGGGTTGTGTTTACTACAGTGGTCTGTGTTTACTACAGTGGGTTGTGTTTACTACAGTGGGCAGTGTTTACTACAGTGGGGTGTGTTTACTACAGTGGGCTGTGTTTACTACAGTGGGCTGTGTTTACTACAGTGGGCTGTGTTTACTACAGTGGGTTGTGTTTACTACAGTAGGTTATGTTTACAGTGGGTTGTTTACTACAGTGGGCTGTGTTTACTACAGTGGGCTGTGTTTACTACAGTGGGTTGTGTTTACTACAGTGGGCTGTTTACTACAGTGGGCTGTGTTTATTACAGTGGGCTGTTTACTACAGTGGGTTGTGTTTACTACAGTGGACTGTGTTTACTACAGTGGCTTGTGTTTACTACAGTGGGTTGTGTTTACTACAGTGGGTTGTTTACTACAGTGGTCTGTGTTTACTACAGTGGGCTGTGTTTACTACAGTGGACTGTGTTTACTACAGTGGGTTGTGTTTACTACAGTGGTCTGTGTTTACTACAGTGGGTTGTGTTTACTACAGTGGGCTGTGTTTACTACAGTGGGTTGTATTTACTACAGTGGTCTGTGTTTACTACAGTGGGTTTACTACAGTGGACTGTGTTTACTACAGTGGGTTGTGTTTACTACAGTGGTCTGTGTTTACTACAGTGGGTTGTGTTTACTACAGTGGGCAGTGTTTACTACAGTGGGGTGTGTTTACTACAGTGGGCTGTGTTTACTACAGTGGGCTGTGTTTACTACAGTGGGCTGTGTTTACTACAGTGGGTTGTGTTTACTACAGTAGGTTATGTTTACAGTGGGTTGTTTACTACAGTGGGCTGTGTTTACTACAGTGGGCTGTGTTTACTACAGTGGGTTGTGTTTACTACAGTGGGCTGTTTACTACAGTGGGCTGTGTTTATTACAGTGGGCTGTTTACTACAGTGGGTTGTGTTTACTACAGTGGGTTTTGTTTACTACAGTGGGCTGTTTATTACAGTGGGCTGTGTTTACTACAGTGGGCTGTGTTTACTACAGTGGGCTGTGTTTACTACAGTGGGCTGTGTTTACTACAGTGGGCTGTGTTTACTACAGTGGGCTGTTTACTACAGTGATCTGTTTACTACAGTGGGCTGTGTTTATTACAGTGGGCTGTGTTTACTACAGTGGGTTGTTTACTACAGTGGGTTGTTTACTACAGTGGGTTGTTTACTACAGTGGGTTTACTACAGTGGGCTGTGTTTACTACAATGGGTTGTGTTTACTACAGTGGGTTGTGTTTTCTAGAGTGGGCTGTTTATTACAGTGGGCTGTATACTACAGTGGGCTGTGTTTATTACAGTGGGCTGTGTTTACTACAGTGGGTTGTTTACTACAGTGGGTTTTGTTTACTACAGTGGGTTTACTACAGTGGGTTGTTTACTACAGTGGGTTGTTTACTACAGTGGGTTTTGTTTACTACAGTGGGTTTACTACAGTGGGTTGTTTACTACAGTGGGTTGTTTACTACAGTGGGTTGTTTACAGTGGGCTGTTTACTACAGTGGGCTGTGTTTACTACAGTGGGCTGTGTTTACTACAGTGGGTTGTTTACTACAGTGGGCTGTGTTTACTACAGTGGGTTGTGTTTACTACAGTGGGTTGTATTTACTACAGTGGGTTGTTTACTACAGTGGGTTGTGTTTACTACAGTGGGTTGTTTACTACAGTGGGTTGTTTACTACAGTGGGCTGTGTTTACTACAGTGGGTTGTGTTTAGTACAGTGGGTTGTGTTTACTACAGTGGGTTGTGTTTACTACAGTGGGCTATTTACTACAGTGGGCTGTGTTTACTACAGTGGGCTGTGTTTACTACAGTGGGTTGTTTACTACAGTGGGTTGTTTACTACAGTGGGCTGTGTTTACTACAGTGGGTTGTGTTTACTACAGTGGGTTGTTTACTACAGTGGGTTGTGTTTACAGTGGGTTGTTTACTACAGTGGGTTTACTACAGTGGGTTGTTTACTACAGTGGGCTGTGTTTACTACAGTGGGTTGTTTACTACAGTGGGTTGTGTTTACAGTGGGTTGTTTACTACAGTGGGTTTACTACAGTGGGCTGTGTTTACTACAGTGGGTTGTTTACTACAGTGGGCTGTGTTTACCACAGTGGGTTGTTTACTACAGTGGGCTGTGTTTACTACAGTGGGCTGTGTTTACTTCAGTGGGTTGTTTACTACAGTGGGCTGTGTTTACTACAGTGGGTTGTGTTTACTACAGTGGGTTGTTTACTACAGTGGGCTGTGTTTACTACAGTGGGCTGTGTTTACTACAGTGGGCTGTGTTTACTACAGTGGGCTGTGTTTACTACAGTGGGTTGTGTTTACTACAGTGGGCTGTGTTTACTACAGTGGGCTGTGTTTACTACAGTGGGTTGTGTTTACTACTGTGGGTTGTGTTTACTACAGTGGGTTTACTACAGTGGGTTGTTTACTACAGTGGGTTTACTACAGTGAGTTGTTTACTACAGTGGGTTGTTTACTACAGTGGGCTGTTTACTATAGTGGGCTGTTTACTACAGTGGGCTGTTTACTACAGTGGGTTGTGTTTACTACAGTGGGTTGTGTTTACTACAGTGGGCTGTTTACTACAGTGGGTTGTGTTTACTACAGTGGGCTGTTTACTACAGTGGGTTGTGTTTACTACAGTGGGCTGTGTTTACTACAGTGGGCTGTTTACTACAGTGGGTTGTGTTTACTACAGTGGACTGTTTACTACAGTGGGCTGTTTACTACAGTGGGCTGTTTACTACAGTGGGCTGTTTACTACAGTGGGCTGTTTACTAAAGTGGGCTGTTTATTACAGTGGGCTGTGTTTATTACAGTGGGCTGTGTTTACTACAGTGGGCTATGTTTACTACAGTGGGCTGTGTTTATTACAGTGGGCTGTGTTTATTACAGTGGGCTATGTTTACTACAGTGGGCTGTGTTTATTACAGTGGGCTGTTTACTACAGTGGGCTGTGTTTACTACAGTGGGCTGTGTTTATTACAATGGGCTGTTTACTACAGTGGGCTGTGTTTATTTCAGTGGGTTTATTACAGTGGGCTGTGTTTACTACAGTGGGCTGTGTTTATTACAGTGGGTTGTTTACTACAATGGGCTGTGTTTATTACAGTGGGTTGTTTACTACAGTGGGCTGTGTTTATTTCAGTGGGCTGTTTACTACAGTGAGCTGTGTTTATTACAGTGGGCTGTGTTTACTACAGTGGGCTGTGTTTATTTCAGTGGGTTGTTTATTACAGTGGGCTGTTTACTACAGTGGGCTGTGTTTATTACAGTGGGTTGTTTACTACAGTGGGCTGTGTTTATTTCAGTGGGTTTATTACAGTGGGCTGTTTATTTCAGTGGGCTGTTTACTACAGTGGGCTGTGTTTATTACAGTGGGCTGTGTTTACTACAGTGGGCTGTGTTTATTTCAGTGGGTTGTTTATTACAGTGGGCTGTGTTTATTACAGTGGGCTGTGTTTACTACAGTGGGCTGTGTTTATTTCAGTGGGTTGTTTATTACAGTGGGCAATGGTTACTACTCTACCTACCTGGAGGGCATTCTGGGGATCAACGCCCCCTCGGCCCGGAAGATGACCAGGCCTCCTGATGGATCAGGGCCTGATGAACAAGGCTGTTACTGCTGGCCGCACGTAGTCCAACGTACGAACCACAGCCCGGCTGATCCGGCACTGACTGGTGGGAGGCTGTTGAACAGTCTTGGGCCCCTGAACCTCTTCTGGGATATATCATATTTTATCCAAAGAGAGGGTAAACTTATTCCCTGGATCAAGAGTCCCGTCTCCCACGAGGCGACGAGCCTGGCCCATGGCCGGGCGTAGAAAGACTCTGGAAACTCGTCAAAGGTAAAGGTGTACCCCTTATGGTCCGAAAACCTCTTATTTATAATGTTTGAGTGGCATTCTCGTGTGTCGTACATATATTAAAACTTGAGAAGGCTCGGATGCGCTTCTACAGGAAAATTTAAACGAGTTTGGGGTGAAAACTGAAGAGTTCCTCAGTACAGCACGAGTGTTACCGTGGGTGGTGTGTGTGCACGAGTGTTACCGTGGGTGGTGTGTGTGCACGAGTGTTACCGTGGGTGGTGTGTGTGCACGAGTGTTACCGTGGGTGGTGTGTGTGCACGAGTGTTACCGTGGGTGGTGTGTGTGCACGAGTGTTACCGTGGGTGGTGTGTGTGCACGAGTGTTACCGTGGGTGGTGTGTGTGCACGAGTCTTACCGTGGGTGGTGTGTGTGCACCGTGGGTGGTGTGTGTGCACGAGTGTTACCGTGGGTGGTGTGTGTGTGCACGAGTGTTACCGTGGGTGGTGTGTGTGCACGAGTGTTACCGTGGGTGGTGTGTGTGTGCACGAGTGTTACCGTGGGTGGTGTGTGTGCACGAGTGTTACCGTGGGTGGTGTGTGGGCGAGTGTTACCGTGGGTGGTGTGTGTGCACGAGTGTTACCGTGGGTGGTGTGTGTGCGAGTGTTACCGTGGGTGGTGTGTGTGCACGAGTGTTACCGTGGGTGGTGTGTGTGCACGAGTGTTACCGTGGGTGGTGTGTGTGCACGAGTGTTACCGTGGGTGGTGTGTGTG